>NC_142928.1:152916197-153066197 GCF_046866305.1 Octopus bimaculoides
AAGCAGAGAACCACTTTACTAACGGAACTAAAAATACAGTGTGAGTCAGCCTGGATTGTGACAAAAAAACTGAAACGACATTCTTCGAAGCAAAATCTCGTGTGTGCTACGGATTTATTCTCCTTTGACCACTTCCACTTGTGTCTAAATTGTGTCAGTTTATATACGGTTTTTCGTTCAGTAGTCAGCAAGCGGATAATTCCATGCCCTCAACACAAATCTTTCCACATTAGCGGACAGAATAAAAACCCTTTTTGAATTTTAGAAGGCCCGAGGTGAGTATTCACAAATTTTGAAAGTGAGATGCTCTTATGAGAATAATTCGATTTCAAGACATGGAATGTCCTGCCTGCTGAGTAGTGAACGGAAATCGTACATAAACTTAGCCGACCGGACACAACTAGAAATGGTCAATGAGAAATAACTCCACCTCACCAAGAAGGGTTTTGCCCTCGTAGAATTTCGTTTAAGGATTTCTTTTCACACTTCTATCTCCATTAGTAAGGACCGTCTGGTTTATCGCTAGTATTATTAATAGCAACAAAAGACGTGAAATCAATGGTAAATTTCTGACCAATCACAACCAAAGTTAACATTACATTTGTGTGTGCGTATTTGTGTGGGTTTGTGTGTGTGTGTTCGATTGTTTGTGTGTGTGTATATATATCGGAGACACCCTTCGGTCACGAATGACCATGGAATTGCACCTAAAAAGTTACCCTCCAAGGCATAAGTCCGGGCACCCCTCTCCACGCCACCGATGTTATCCAAGTGCCTTCATATATATATATATATATATATATATATATATATATCATATAGGATGAAATCTTTATAAGAATTTATCAAGTAGTCAGCGTGAAAAGACCCCATAAGGAAAAACACTCATTGTTTTTTTCCCATAAATATATATAATTTATATAAGGGCATTAACTATATAGTAATGCCTCACGCTTAGAGGGACTAAATAAGTCAAAAACTACAAAAAAATAAGCAACATATTTACCGAAAGCGAGGAAATGCAGCTTTCAAACTTAATCTCTTAAAAACATTTAGCTTAACGGCAAACCACTGGTTTCTCAATCAATACAGCAAAACTGTGAAGTAAGCTGTATCTTTTGTTCATCAGTACACGTATGGTCGAGACACATAAAAATAAACAAGAATCAACATACTACGATGAACCCAACATAGTACGATGACTTCTGTCCATCATTATATATCCGTGAAAGAGATTAGAATTTATCCGGTTGCATCTCAGTAACATGTGCTTATACAGAATAATATTCAGCACTGAATATATTCCAATTATTTATAATATAATATAGGATAAAATCTTTATAAAAATTTATCAAGTAGTCAGCGTGAAAAGATCCCATAAGGAAAAAAACTCATTGTTTTTTTCCCATAAATATATATAATTTATATAAGGGCATTAACTCTATAGTAATGCCTCACGCTTAGAGGGACTAAATAAGTCAAAACCTACCAAAAAATAAGCAACATATTTACCGAAAGCGAGGAAATGCAGCTTTCAAAATTAATCTCTTAAAAACATTTAACTTAACGGCAAACCACTTATTTTTTGGTAGTTTTTGACTCTAAGCGTGAGGCATTACTATATAAATTATATATATATATATATATATATATATATACAAAAATAAGAGGAATTACCAGCAAAAGTGGACTCCTATATGCTAGAATGCCGAATCATCTAACCACGAAAAATATGTTCTCAGTAAAAATTTAGCGACACAACAGGCTGTAAAAGGGCAAGACAAATGAAGAAATACTAAATAAAAAGAGAGAGAGAGAGAGAGAGAGAAAAGACAAAATATTATAGATACTTGGTGCGTTTTTTCATTTGTCTTGCCCTTTTACAGTCTGTTGTGTCGCTAAATTTTTACTGAGAACATATTTTTCGTGGTTAGATGATTCGGCATCTATTTCTAGCATATAGGAGTCCATTTTTGCTGGTCATTCCTCTTATTTTTGTATGTAATATAATTTTAATCTTCGGATTTTTTTAATATGCTAGACCACAGGTTTTAATTGATTAATATCAATTTCTACCCTTACTCTTTTCCTTGTTTCAGTCATTTGACTGCGGCCATGCTGGAGCACAATCTTTAGTCGAGCAAAATCGATCCCGGGACTTCTTTGTAAGCCTAGTACTTATTCTATCGGTCTATTTTGCCGAACCGCTAAGTTACGGGGATAAAAACACAACAGCATCGGTTGTCAAGCAATACTAGGGGGACAAACACAGACACACAAACACACACACACACACACATATATATATATATATATACATATATACGACAGGCTTCTTTCAGTTTCCGTCTACCAAATCCACTCATAAGGCTTTGGTCGGCCCGAGGCTATAGTAGAAGACAATTGCCCAAGATGCCACGCAGTGGGACTGAACCCGGATCTATGTGGCTGGTAAGTAAGCTACTTACGACACAGCCAATCCTGCGCCTAATAATTTATATATATATATATATATATATATATACATATACAGTGTGTGTGTGTGTGTGTGCGTGATTGTGTATATGTGTGTGAATATGTGTATCTTTGTGTGTGTGTGTGTGTGTGTGTGTGTGTGTGTGTGTGTGTGTGTGTGTGTGTGTGTGTGTGTGTGTGTCTAATTACGTTTCGTCCTAACAAACATTTATCGAACAACTATCTCGCATATTTGTCTCCCTCTCTTCTCGTTGTGGCAAGGAACATCATTCCATTTGAAATTGAAGTATGGCAGAAAGAGAACGCAGTATTCATTCCCACCACTATTCGAGGGGTTACCAGACAACCAAGGCGAATATGTAAGTGCTGCTCCATTCTGCCAAAGAAAGACGTTCTTGTTAAGATCTTTACATAATCCAATAAAATATAAATGTTGTCGCTCCGCAGCTGAAAACAAACGGAAAACAAAAATATTTGTTGTTATAATTCGATACATGTTTGAGCAATATATTGTCTTACAGTAGTAGTAGTAGTAGTAGTAGTAGTAGTAGTAGTAGTAGTAGTAGTAGTAGTAGTAGTAGCAGCAGCAGCGGCAGCAGCAGTAGCAGTAGTAGGAGTAGAAGTAGTAGTAGTAGTAGCTGCTGTTGTTGCTGTTGTGATTATTGATATTTAGCCCTTAGATATTACTCAAGACTTCCTGTCATATTTGTGTTTACATAGCGTATACTTGACTATATACTGCATTTCGAGAAACAGTTGACTCCCATCTCCTGTAAGATGAACGCTCACTCAGTGTACATATTTTTACTCACTGTGTCGCAGCACACTTAGAACCCACATGTGACCCGCTTGTTTGCGCCGTGTTTTTAGGGCACTTGAAAAATAGCGAAAACTTTTGAATTGTGGCAAAATGAATCACATAACCTAGCGAATATATTAATTTAAATTGATTTCTTGCTATATACATCAGTAAACTAGATACTGAAATCTCTTCGTCGATTATGGCAGCAAGAAAATTTCAGCAACGGTCACGAAATATTTCAAAGTACACCAGGTTTTCATGTTCTTCATATATAAAATGAAATGAACAGCTAATTATTTGCTAATGTTGGCTAATATAGCAAGTAAATTATCTATTTCTTCTATTTGCATATGGATTCAAAACTAAGCAGACTGAACCTTTCATGTTATTGGAATTTAAAAGGATGACTTATGAATTCGCTGATCAATTTAATCGACTCGAGCATTCTCCTATTAACATTGTTGTTGTATTGATAAATACCAATAATCAAAATTCAAAGGTAAATTATTTCGTTGTGACTGTACTTATATTGTCAATAATGTATTTGTAATAAGGTAACTCAATGCTCTAACTCGACATGATAATACTGTCGTTATTAATACTGAAGTGGGTGTAGTCCGAAATATGTTCCATAATACGAAAACATTAATTCAAAGAAATTACATTCGTTAAATTCTGTAACAATACGATTTATAACAAAATATTTGCTTAGTTTCAACGTTCTATTCGAATTTTTATGTATAACAAACAGAACAAAATCTAAAATAAAGCATTACTTAAGTAATTCTTAACTGGCAAAGTCATTTCCTTTTGTAACGCATTGACAGTAAATGACTTTAAAAAAATAAATGTATGAAATTATATGATTACATCTGATATTTTCCCAAATAGTTGTGTATTTTATCACCACAAAAAGAAACACTCAGAATAGAGTGTACAAATCATAAAAAAATTAGAAGGAAAATGGAATTTTGTTTGCAAAATGGGAGAAAATTTTAATTTTGGGTGACATTAAAGCTGTTATAGTTTATGGTATTAGATATATCATGAGTACATTTGTATATATATATATAACTATAGTATAGCTGAGTTTGTGAGTTTGTGTGTGTGTGTTGCATCTATAGAAATCCACATTTTCCACTTTTTAGTAAACATTTTTACATCAATGGAATTTTCTCGATGTGAACTTTCCAGTGCAGTAATTAGATTTTTTAAATTCCGTTTACTTTGTGTAATTTAAGGGAGATTTGGCTGTTGTTTACAGCAACTTTTATATTTCTTCCCTTCTACCTGAACGGCGTTCTTACACACGTGCTCAACATATAATATAGAGAGTAAGAGTAAAAGAGGGAGAGAGATAGAGAGAGAAAGTGATACATACAAAATCATAGATTAAACTTTCCTCTCAGTATTGTTTACCTACTTTTCATAACATTGATACGTAAAAACACACACAACCACACATACGTGATCTGTGACAACAACATACACATTGCTCCCGTTCTCTATTCCTTTTTCCCATCTTCCTCTCTTGCTCTCTCAAACGCATATACGTGCAAGTAAACACAATCATTCACAAAAATATAACTCATATTCGTCAATGTGGCATAACTACAGAGTTATGTTTTAGGGTGAGGGTTGGGTAATCGTGCCGGTGTTAATCTGAAAAATTACAGATATGTGAAAAGTACCGATCCTGTCATCTCTTATAACTTTTATTGTTCTGTTTAATATATACATGGATTATGCCTCCAAAGAAGAGAGTTTGCTGGGGAAAGAAAGCAACCGGTTTAAAATGACAGCAATAGACTGCAGCAATTCACCACATTCCAGAAGCTACTTTGAACATAATGCAAAATGGTGCATCAACATCTTCTGCCCAATCTGATAGAATTCTGGCAAAACTGTGTAGCAACAGATCGCCAGAAATTGCTTCATCACAAATTGCCGTCCTAGATCCTGCGAAAAGGAATTACCCTGCTATGTATAATCAGGGCAGTGCAAAAAGTTGTTTTACACAGGCATTTCTATAGCCAATTAGACGGATGAAATTTACGTATGCTTGATAATTTTACGCAAAACAGCCTTCAGACTTTCCCTATTAATTTCATCGTCTTTTGAATTAAGAACATATTTACATCATAAGGGATTTTTCGTTGTAAGGCTTTCTTTTTTAGTTGATTTTCACCTAGCAAGACTTATCGTAGATGGCGTAATAAGTCACACCTTGAAATGGTCGGGTTATACATTTAGTATCTCTCTCTCTCTCTCTCTCTCTCTCTCTCTCTCTCCCTCTCTCTCTCTCTCTCTCTCTCTCTCCCCCCCTCTCTCTCTCTCTCTCTCTCTCTCTCTCTCTCTTTATATATATATATATATATATATATATATATATATATAAAGGGCATTATTACAGAAAATAATAACGGCTTCTTGATAAAATTCTTGTAAAAGAGTTTTATCCCTTTTTGAATTTATATATATATATATATGTATGTTTGTGTGTGTGCGTGTGTGTGTGTATGTGTGTGTGTGTGTGTGAGTGAGACAGAGTGAGACAGACAGATAGACAGAATGAGCGAGAGAGAGAGAGAGCGTGTTGTGTGTGAATGAATGTATGTATTAAATTGCAAAATGTTACTCACGCGATGATGTTACGGTTTGTAGATAGTTCATTACTTCGGAATTTTTAACCTGTATAAGTTGTCCTCGATCCTTATTGCAATTGTCTGCAGCTTGATTCCATGTAATTGTCGTCGAACCTATTTGATAACATAATCTCAATTCTGATTGGTAAGTGTAGCCGGCTGACGTAGGACATTCAGCTTTAGGAAGACAAGAGAAATACGTTTCATGTTAGATCATTTTGAAAAGTAGTAAACTAATGTTAATTTCAGGGCGTTACTAACTATCAACTGACTCAGAAATGTTTCTCCTTCTCAGTGCACCCCAAATAAGACTGATTTACAGCTGCACACTGACGAGTAGAATTAGTAGACATTTCCTTACCAGTTTCGTTTGTGAATACACAACATATCTCTTTCTAGAATTTCCATTTCGTCAGCATTCGGTCAATTTCCTGTCAACATAGTTACCAGCACTGACAGTTGTTTTATTCATCAAAATATAACAAGATGGTACTCCAACCCCCAAAATTAGAATTGTATGTTTAAAAGCTTGGACTGCACTCATCTAATTTGGTACTGCTTACTTCTTTATGAATGTGTATAGGAACAGACTACTGCATCATTAAAGCTTAGCAAAACAAACTTTTGATCTTACGAAAATTCCGACTGTTGCTCTTATCTCAAACATCCCTGATCTTATTGTAAAATATTCTCTTCTTTATCTCCTTGAAAGTTTCCTGTCACTCAGTGATTCCCAAGGATCACATTTATAAGAGACCTTATTTCGTACATGACACACCAATTTCGTTATAAACCATATCGTAGCTTTGATGTCTTGTATAATTTCTAACTATAGCTGATTGAGAAAATTGCAGTAAAGGGATGGTCATTTAAAAACTTCAACCTTCCAATAATCACATTGATTGGGAGATTCTTAGCAAATCGTTTGTCGCTGCATAAGAGACGACTGAATCTTTAATGAATCTTTAACTATCGACTGAAGTGTTTCACAAGGGTTAAGTCGTCTCCATTCTTAGTCCTTCAAACTTTAATAGCAATGTCATCTCAGTCACTTAGAACCAATAACTCCAATGCAGATAAAACTGTTTTGAATTCTACCTTTCTTATACACATGCAAAATATATTCTGCTTGTTACTAATATAACACACAAAGTGTTGTAACAACAGTATCTCTATTCAGTCATTCAAATTGCTAGATAGATATAGCAGCTGCATTTCCCACAAAACACACTATACTTTCCTATAAACAATGGACAGTCATTTCACAACGGCTTGTCCGATAACAGCGGACTTTGAGTGAAAAAAAAAAAACAATGGTGCTTATATCTTTGAACTGGCATCAGCTTTTGTTATTAGTAAGTGGGATGGGGAAGAACTCGCAGAGCTTCGGAAAAATTATTTTGGAATTTTTCTTACAATGCTTTAATTACTGAAATAAGATCCCACACAATACCATTATACTCGCTTCCCTGTGTATTGTCATTAGAGTGTGTATCACAGAAATGGATAAACCTGTGAATATGAGGACCTAAGGCAGAGAGATGAAGTGATTGCAGAACTAAGAGATGATAATTGTCCCTGTGGTATTTGTTGCACTGGACACAACATTCAAACAACTTCGTAACACGGAGACGGATATAGGAATTGAGACACACATTGTCGACTAACAGAAACATGTATTCTATAAGAATCTCTAGAGTCTTGAGTTTTGAGATGAATTGTCATCAAACCTCGTGAAAATATCCCAACTAATTAAATTAGAAATCATAGCGTTTGAATAATAATAATAATAATAATAATAATAATAATAATAATAATAATAATAATAATAATAATAATAATAATAATAATAATAATAATAATAATAAATAATAATAATAATAATATAGCGGCGAAAGAATTTGACAAGATCAGTAAATATAAAGACTTACTAATAGAAATTGAAAAAATGTGGCACCTCAAGGCGTCTACCATAACAGTGATTGTAGGATCTCTAGGAATAATTTAAAAAAGGTACTGAAACCTATTTGAAAATGATACCAGGCTTGCCATCCCTAAAGGAAGTGCAAAAAATCGTGCTAACTGGAAGGACTCATGTACTGAGAAGAGCATTATCGCTGTGAAAAGAACATCCATTCATGATTTTTTTTTTCTTAAATACATGTTTTACCTGTGAATTTGCGTGTGTAAACTAGGAATGCATACAACGAGTTTCTCTGCTCTAGGTGTACGGAAAACACTCGGCGAGAAATGGAAGAAAATTTGAAGAAAGAAGAAAAAACAACAACATAATAATAATAATAATAAGCCCCGCGCTGAATAACAACATGGATGTACTAAACCGGGCTCCCCTTTCAAAAATAAACCTAATCCAATAACATCGATGGAATTAGATAAAGGAACGTGTGGAAGACTTGAATGAAGCGGCCTTTCAGCGAAAATACTAAAACGAAAAAAAAAAAAATTAAAATGTAAACGAAATTTTACTGCCATACAAAGCACAGTTTCTCTTACGCACGGTGTCTGAATGAAACATGTGCGAAACACACACGCAATATCAACACCGGAAAGTTTACAAATTATGAAATAGAAATGGAACGAACTAATATGTACATAAATTGAGTAATTACGCATACACTCGAATGTCTACTCAATCATATATACATTTTGATACACAAAGGAGTACACATACAACTCAATGTTTACACAACTACGTGAAATTTACAGGACACATATTCACGCATATGAACGCACGTGTCACAAACGAAGCAAAAACAAAAACCAAAAACTTTTTATTTTCATTTTTCGAAATAACACAGACAGAGTGAACCATTTATAAGTTCGAAAACACCACAAAAAAATAATAAAAACCTATATTCGGAGATATATCTATAAAAATAAAAAAATACAGACGAATACAGATCTCCTAGCCTTAAGGAGCTACGTTAAGAGCAATGTCTACATGCAGAGAATTCGGTGACGGTGTTGTTTCAAAAATTTAACCCTAAATAGACAAATCCACCCCCTACTATCTCATGCCTCAGTGATAACAAAGCAAAATACAAACCGGGTTAGTCGTTGACCGGATTACAATGGGCCACACACTCGATATAGATCTGTTAGCTTTAAGAAGCTGCGTTACAAGCAATGTTTACATGCAGAGAACACGGAGTCTGTGTTGTCTCAAAAAATTAACCCTAAACAGACAGATCCGTCCCCTAATGTCAACGTCGATGCTTGTCATGCCTCACTGTAAACAAAGCAAAATACAAACCGGAATGGTTATCGACCGGATTACAAAAGACCACGTACTCGAATGTTGAATCAGATTCGAGACGAAAAATCATCTACTGGTTCAAATCTTCCCGACACACAGAAGCTTTCAGTACCCCACAACCGGAATATTCCAACAGATGACCATCCATGCTCGTCATCAAATAACCAAAAGAAAAAGAATGAAAAATGGTCTAGGGAAGATAATAAAGAAGTTCTTACGGCCTTCTATCATGCCATATATTTCCCTACAGATAAATATAATACTGTACAAACCTACTTAAACTGGAGACAGAAACACCTTGAAGTAAGACCCTACGTAGACAGTAACAAACTTGCCAACGTCAGAAGAAACATTATGAAAAAACAAAAATTACTGACTGAAGTAGAGATTGACCAAATTAAACAAGCAGTAAGGGATAAAAAGAACGAAACTGCAGCTAAAGAAGATACTACAGAGAAAATAATTATAGACCAGCCCAGAGCTGATGAAACACAGTAATGATTGAAAGAGTTAATGTAATTGATAGGCAAAGTGAAATACTCTCTGAACCAACCATAAACACTAAGGCAGATGACAATCAAATAGATGAAGACAGTCACACAAATATTGACCCAACAGAACTACATGATCTAAAATAACAAATCATGATTGAATGGCTGAAAATTAAAGAAACCAGTATGGATGAACGCGATACTCTCCCAAAAATTCGCAATTCTAACCAAAACCTGAAAATAATTGGTAAAATTCGCCTTGCACTTAAGGATATAATTTCAGCTAATGATGTTGATATTACAGATCTCAACCACCTGTATTATGCATCCGCGAAAATCTCAACGATTTTATGTGGTGGAAAGATTAGAAAACGGCAACATTCCCACAAAAAGCCTTCTTAGCAAGAGCATATTCAACACCAAATTAAGCTACTTATGTCAGAACCTTAAGTTTTGCAACGCTACCAAACCTACAAAACCCCGAAAATTAAAGAAATGAAATACCAGGCCAACATATTAAAGAACGGCAGCTTCCCAACATGTCGTGTATGTCAAAAACAAAATGAAACTATTGATCATGTTGTCTCCAGGTGATGTCTTCTTGCGCCTCACCTACAGAATATCTCAACAGGCATGATAGCGCTGCACATTATATTGACTGGGTAATTTGCAAAAACCTGGACCTGCCCCATGTTAAAAATTGGTGGGAATACAAACCACCTCCAGCGTTTGAAAATGATTACATCTCGCTCCTCTGGAACTTCACCGTTCAAGCTGTCAGAAAGGTAGATGCAAATAGGCCAGACATTATATTGAAAGACTTCAGACGAAAATCATGCCTCCTCATTCATATGACTGTCCTAATCGATATAAACATATCTGTCAAGACCTACCAAAAACTGAGCAAGTATAAAGATCTTGAAATAGAAATTAGCAAAATGGGGGACATGAGGACTAAAACAATACCTACTATCATAGGTGCCCTGGGAATGATAGCAAAAGCGGCTGATTTCTACCTAGCTCAGATACCAGGAATGGTAGATTCAAAAAGATATTTGCAACAAATAGTAGTAGTGAGACATGCTTACGGTTGCAAAAAGGAAAGCTGAAGTGAGAGACAGAAAGCTTGTTAGTAGCAGCACAAAATCAAGCATTAAGGACTAATTGGATAAAAGCTATGATAGACAAAACCAAATAGAATCCCAGTGTATATTATGCAAATCAGAAGAGGAAAGCGTTACTTATAAAGTAAGTGAATGTTGCATGCTGGCACAGAAAGAAAACAGGAAAAATGATGACAATCTTGGGAGAGTAATCTACTAGCAACTATGTAGAATGCTAAGCTTTGAACATACTGATTAATGAAATGAACATGTACCTGCTAAAGTACTAGAAAGTAAGAAATATAAGATGTGCGACTTAAACATTCAGAGAGACATATTAATAGTAACTAGAGGACCTGATTTGGTAGTAGTAGTACTAGTAGTAGTAGTAGTAGTAGTAGTACTAGTAGTAGTAGTAGTAGTAGTAGTAGTAGTAGTTGCAGCAGCAGCAGCAGCAGCAGTAGTAGTAGTGGTAGCAGTAGTAGTAGTAGTAGTAGTAGTAGTAGTAGTAGTAGTAGTAGTAGTAGTGGTGGTAGCAGCAGCAGCAGCAGCAGTAGTACTAGTAGTAGTAGTAGTAGTAGTAGTAGTAGATAAACGGAATAGAAAGTGATTGATAATTGACTTTACAGTCCGAAATGATGAAAGCATTAATATGAGAAATTTAGAAGAAATAGCAAAATACCAGGACGTTGCTATTGATTTACAGAGACTATAGAATGTGCGGGTAAAATGTATCCCAGTTGTTACACTAGGAACTTACTATCTCTAAAGATCTGAAGAGATGAACAGAGGAAATCGACATAAAACCCAGTTTAGTGTAGCTGCAGAAAAGAGTGTTATTAGGAACAGTTGGATAGTTTGGAGTGTTCTTGGCATCTAAAGCAACTTTTAGATGGACGTTAGGATCTTTTCTTTTCCAACAATCTAATCTATTGAGTGTATATGAAAATAATAGCAATAATAATGATGATGATTTCTTTTAGTGGCCACAAGGACCCAAGGCATAGAAGACAATATCGAAGGACGTGTTACAGCACACAGAAACAAATCAGGTTTAGTTTATATCGATCAAAGTGAGACACTACTACATGAAGTGATATAACAGAGGATATAGAAGAGAAATTAGAGAAGTAAATGACAGATAAATAAGTAATAGAAAAAGGTCATTAGAACCTTAGAACCAGCTGGGTATGTAACAGGTTACTGAAAATGGGCTCATGAATCAAATAAGAATAATTCGGAAGAGTGGCATTGTTAATCAGGACCAGATTCAGGCAATCAAAAAAGAATCCTCCATAGTTATGATAACCTCGAGAATGATAATGTATGTGAAGATCAGTGAATGCGTATACAAGGTGAAGTTGTTATAGAGGAGAGGCCGGTCAATCAATATAATGTAGAGAAGCCTGTAAGAGGATATGATTGAGGAACAGAGAAACCTCAGGATAAGATTCGGGGATATAATAGTTACAAGAACAGAGATAAAGCCGGTGAGTTTGAGAAGCTTTGGCCAAAAGACTGATAGGATTCTGAAATATATTCTGACAAAAGATCTAACGGAAACAAGGGACTTGATCAGGTCCGCTTCAATTTTAGCAGGTGTTCAAAACTGTTATCGAAACCCTAAAACAACTTTAAAGGTGCAACGTTACACTGATGGCATATCGCAGTTCAAGCAAAATAAATTATTCTTAAATGACCAGAAGTAGTTTTTATGATTTTACGAAGAGAGACAGAAGATAATATACTTCTTGAAGCAGAGAAAACCTGCCAATTTTTTAACAACATCTGGCGGCAAGAAGTTTCTCACAAAGAGGGTGCTGAGTGGATTCATTCTGTGAGATCCGAACACCATCCCTGGGAGACTCCACGACGTGACCATGTGCACATAATGGAAGATGTAATTGCACAGGTATCAAAACTGTCAAACTTGAAATCAGTAGGACCAGACGGAATTCAAGGCTACTGACTCAAGTGGTTTAAGTCAACACAAAGCGAATTGCGTTGCAAATTGGTACAGTTACTTACAAATTGGTATAGTAGAAGGAAAGACAACAGTGTTGAGGAAGTATCGGTTAAAGGGCAATGAGGTTGGCGATTATCGACCCATTGCTTGTCTTAACCTCTTATGGAAAGTATTAACAGGCATGCTCACAAGGAAAATATTTACGTTCCTTGCAGAAGACAATCTACTTCCAGTAGAAGAAAAGGGATGCAGAAAAGGATCCAAGGGTACCAAGGACCACCTTGTGATAGACAATTTTGTAATGAAGAACTGCAATCGGTACCAAATAACTTGTGCATGGCCTGGACAGACCTTAAAACGCTTACGACATGCAGATGCATTCGTGGATTTTGGTAACATTCGACATATATGGAATAGCTGAGAACGTGTATGCACTAATAACAGCATGTCTAGTTAGAAAACACGTCTTTTTCCTATAAGAACAAGCATTTAGCCAAGGTAACAACCAGAGCAGGTATCTGCCAGGGAGATTCTAGTTTCTCTTTGTTAGTTATAGCCTTGATTGCCCTTTCTGTAGTTGGACGCAAAATCAACACGCATTATGAGCTGAGAATGAATGGACCATGTCTCAACAAACTTCTCTTTATGGATGAGTTAAAACTGTTCGCAAAAATAGAACCTGAAATGGAGAGACTGGTTGAAACTGTGCAGATGTGCAGCAAGGATATAGGGATAGAATTCAGTATCTCGACGCGTGCGGTACTCGCTTCGAAGCTGGGGAAAAGAGCACATTGTAGGGGCATAGAATTGCCAATTGGAGAGAGAAGGGAAGACCCAGATGATGGCTACAGTAACTTTTACTTGGAACTGCACTAATATTGCGTGATATACTGTCTGAGGTCCTTGCTGTGATTTGACTAGCAGTACACACCGGGTGGACACATTATCTACAATCAGCATCACGTTATTGGATACTGTGCGACGTCTTAAATAATAAGAATGATGATGATGATAATGATGATGGTGATGATAACAATAAAGAAGAAGAAGAAGAAGAAAAAGAAGAAGAAGAAGAAGAAGAAGAAGAAGAAGAAGAAGAAGAAGAAGAAGAAGAAGAAGAAGAAGAAGAAGAAGAAGAAGAAGAAGAAGAAGAAGAAGAAGACTTGAGAATCAAACCAAAGCAAGAAAGGAGAAAAAATTATAGACACCAGTGACAGCAGAAGAGGCTCTTCAAGAACAATGAAAATAACTTCTATAAACAACTGAACAAAGGAGAAGTGTATTAGGGAAACGATATGCCAGATGCTTAAACAACAAGAAAATTCTGGGCAGAAATCTGATTGTTAAGAGATTTCAAAGAGAAATCGAAGGTGGGAGGACACAAGAAAATATAACTCTCACGGATAAGAGACTAAAGGGTATGTTGAAGAAAATACCAAACCGAAAACACCCCGGGCCAGATGGTGTCCGTTGTTACCTGGTTCAAAACCTTCCAAGTATACACACCTATATACGGCCATTTTTTATTCATTACATAAAAAATGGAACACTAGCATGGATGACAAAAGGAAGGAGAGTAATAATCTAGAAAGACAAAGAACAGAGAGGGGAAGTCAGCAATTATTGACCTATTATTTGCTTACCACTACTCAGGAAAGAAATATTAATTGGCCTTACAACGGATGAAGTACATAAATAAAGGTGGATCTATTGTCAGAAGACAAAAAGAATATAGAAAGAAATCAAATTTAACTGCTGATCTACTATATACATGGAGTACTATCTTCAGACAATATTAACATCAACTGTGTTATTGTCTAAGGTGACTCACTTTCACCTCTAAATTTGTGCAAAAAATTGCTATCGGCCTCATGCATGATACTCAGGTTGAACGACCTGGGGAGAATGCGGCAACTCTTGTTTATAAAAGAAGTTGAGATTAGTTGCAAAAAAAAAAGAGTCCGAGCAATCGGCTGATAGGTGGGAGCAGAAACAACTCCACGGCAAATATGTAACTCATAGCAAACGAGCAGGATTTGACCGGAAGCTGCCCATTAGTGGCTACGGAGCTCAGGGCTAAAAGCAGAGAGTAAGGCTTCATCTTAGTCACTCAAGATCAAAGCATATCGACTCGGAACTACCAAACCAATGTGATGAAAAATGGAGTAGATCCAAAATGCCTATTCTGCAATGATGTGATTAAAACAGTGGACCACCTAAGCTCAGGATGTAAAGTTTTAGCACCAGAAGAGTACAAATCAAAACATGACAGACTTGGCCAGTATCTACATTGGTTGATATGTCGGCATAATGAAATCAAAACTGCGTACAAGTGTATAATCACCACCCTGAAGTTGTAACTGAGGGAGAAAATGTAACGATTCTTGGAGACCTTTCAGTATATACAGACCGAACCATCATAGCTAATAAAGCGGATATTGTAGAAGACAAAAACAATGATGACTGTTTATTGATCGACATGAGTATTCCCTGTGATAGTATTCCCTCGGAAAAAGAATTTGCCAAGCTCAAAAAATATAAAAATTTGCTCATTGAAATTGAAAATATCGTATCTCAAGGCGGTTATCGTCGAACGACTTTTCCAAATATTTTGATATTCAAACCTTATTGCCACTCTGCTTTTAATAAGAAGCAAGTATTATTTTAAAGAGAGAGGATTTGGTCATATAAAAGTTATGAAATAATATGATATTAGGGATAATTGTAAATAGCGTTCCATCTGTAGATTATTCTTCTTTTTATTAAATTTTGTTTAAAAACACGTTATTTCCGGGAGCTCTAGCATTTTCCCAAATGACCATACTGGGAGAGACACATTTAAACCAGTCATCAGCAGAAGGTCCTCCACATCCAATATGTTTTGTAATATTTCATGCTGCTGCAATATTTTTTTTATATATTACCAGATATTGTATAAGATAATATACTATTTTCTATTGAAAGCATCAAAGTAATTTATAGAAACAAACGTGTTTTCTTAAGAAATATAAAGCTACAAGTCACTTAACATCTAAATCAGAGACACACAATGCTCATAAAGAACACATGTGCACACACGCGCACTATATTTACACATGCACAGTACAAACAGAAAGGTAGCCCCTTTGTAGTTGGTAGACATCTTAGAAATAACTAAATCACTTTTAAACAAATAAACATCCTGCTGTCTTAGGAAAAAATGACGAGGTTAGGTAGGCAGAGATACATTTCTGATTTAAGATAAGATGACATGACTACCGATTAAATGACTTTAAGAATTATTATTTCAGGACATGTGTAATATGATCCAAAAAGTGAACATTTATGTTGTCGATTGACCGATAAGAAATTGCAGCAGTCAAATTTCTCTAGTACCTCCGATACCATCTTCAATAAGAAAAAGACACACAACTGAGACGCCTTTCCTACAAGTGTGTTTATCAAGGGTTGAAGGAAAATTAATATTATGCACAGCACACATACTAGTATAAAAAGCTACTCACGAGCTTGTAGCAGGATGTAAATACTGTTTGCAGGAATGTCAATGAATGATGTTGCACCAGGTAGTTGCTTGATTTTACGCAGAATACATACTTCATTGGAAACGCTGTAAATAATCATACCACATTCGGAATATATCATACAAAGAGCAAAGCACTCAATTTCTGATCGGATGTTTGACGTCTTAATCAACTTGTCAGCTTCTGGAATGGCAGTTACAGGTGGTGGAACACGAATTCCATAATATTCTCTGCAAGCTACGTTACAGCCCAAGCATACTAACAGCGTTGAGAATGTAATTACGCGAAGATTTTCTTTTTGAATGTCGTGACTAACTGGGAAGTAATTCATATTTTTATTATTATATTGAGACAAATAGCACTTCACACGGTTCCCGAGTAAGGAAATGATTATTATTTCTCGCACAGAATAAATTTTCTGTCTCCTTGAATAATCGTCTCGTTTTTTTCTCTCGCTTTCTATCTTTTAAAATTGAAGCGGAAATGTTTCCTAAAACAAATAAAAAAGGCGACACTGTCTAGTAACTACTTCAAAACACTGTGCAATATATACGTACGTACGTGTGTGTATGTGTGTTTGTGTGTGTGTTTGTGTTTGTGCAGGTATGTGTGTGTGTATGTGTGTGTGCGCGCGTGCGTGCGTGCGCATGCGTGTATGCGTGCTTAGGATTGTGTGTATGTGTATACGTACCTACAAGTTTATACCTGCAGTGTACAGTGGTAGTGACTGATGAATTATCTTCCGCTCTGTAAACACAAATACATACAAAAGCATACACATTTATACTCACGATATTTATATATATATACATATATATATATATACGTGTGGGTATATATATATATATATATATATATATATATATATATATATATGCATATATATATATACATATATATATATATCTTTTTACTAACAGAGATACCCGGCGTTGCCCGTGTTACATGGAATTGAAGAATTAGACTTTTCTGTTATATATTTTTTATGAACTGGAATATCTATGATTTGAATTTCATCAAAATTGCATATGAGGGTTCTTTCCCTCTTTACACACCCTAAAAAATTCTAATCATGATACATGTATCCCATGCTACTGATCTTTATGCGCAGATTCTAAAATTCCAGTCTTATGGAACCTGTTAAAAGGATTTAACTCCTGAAAAATGGAGGTCATGGAGCTCTAAAATTTGGGATATAGGCCCCTATTGGCAGTGGGTGTTTTAATGTCAATCAGAGATGTTGAATTGTTGAGAATCTTTTTAACTCGGGTCCTATACATTTTGTTCGAATTTCTTTGAAATAGGAAATATATGTAGTTCACTGGGATTGTAAAAGACAGCAAAGCTACAGGAAACCAAAAGACGAATGATCACAATAAACAGTCAGCTACCCTACCCTAGTCGTTACTACTCCTTAATGTAGGATTCCTCACCATACAGGTGACAGGCACAGCCGTAAGATGCATTACGGATCTATGGCAATTGAAGGGCGTGACCCAACTGAAACATCAACAACTGTGTGACGTGAGGGCTAAGCTGAAATGAAAGTGTCACCTCTGGAGTTTGCAAATGACCACTATACTGATAGGTAACTGGACAGTATAAATTCACAATCTATAAATGTCTTTCAATAACCAGTCCCTCATCTGGGAAGGCCTTGAAATCAATGTTACCATCGGGGGACTATGTTTGACCCAGTGATAATAAAAAGACTCAAAGGAGGTCTGCAAACAAATAACTTTACTGAACGCTTTGCGACTGAATCAGTGGAAGCAAAGATGCCTGTCATTTACTTGACAATTTATGCACCACATTGCAGAAATCACAATGTAAATATATCTCAAAGCAAACTTACACTGTTGTACCATTGAATTTCAAATAACACTCATCTTTAATGATCGGGTGACCCTACAGTTTCCAAGAGTACAACTGTATTCGTCTTTGCTTAGATAAAATAACTGAATCGTGGGTGTTAAGTCCCCATGAAGGGGCCTTTCTAACTTCTAAGAAAATGAAATTTTAGAAATATTACTTAATTTGTGTCTAATATCTATGGATAAAATGTCATCAACATCAAAAATATATGAATTTTCATGGGGATTATGGCCATTATGCTTAGAATATAATTTCTAAATTTCTTAAAGATACATTCAATACTTTTGACATAGTTTTGGATAAGAAAACAAATGACTAATGTGTGTGTTTGTGTGCATATATATGTGTGTGTGTGTATGGGTGTATATATGTATAGATATCTGTATGCATTTATATATGTGTACATATTAGATGTACACCTATATATATATATGCATCTACACATATGTATACATATACATGTATGCATATCGTTCTATATCTATATATATATCTATACATATACGTGTACATATACATGTATATGTATACATATACATATGCATCTCTCTCTCTCTCTCTCTCTCTCTCTCTCTCTCTCTCTCTCTCTATATATATATATATATATATATATATATATATATATATATATATATATAATAAAGTAAAGTTGTGGAATACCGTACGAGTGGAAATATATATGAAAGAAGGTTTGAAAATGCACTTATTTTTAAAAAATATTTATTTACTTAACCGGTTTCACTTTTTTAGAAAAAGATTATCAAAAGTCTTTGAGAATAATAAAAAATGTTAAAAAACAGTCTGAGTATTAAAATGCATATATACATTCTTTGATGATAAAATATATTTAAAGTATAAAGCTTTGTATGAACTTTGTAGTGTTACATACTGATTGTCATATTAAGGTGAAATTGTTAAAAACAGTGTTAAAAACAGTGTATGAAAATACACATATGGAAAAATACATATACGTATACATATTCTCATACATATTCTTTGACAATCGAATAAAATTGAGAAGGAACTGACCTGGCCTTTTTCTCTTGTGTATATTGAAGGAATGTTTTACTGTCTTAAGAGACAGTATGACTGGCTAGCTGGGGTGGGAGGGAAGAAGAGTTAAAGAAGATTTTTTTATTTTTGGTTGGTCTGTGACAGTCTGTCATGGTTCACTGGTTTTTGGGACTGGTTCTGTGCACATCTCTATGTGTGTGTATATATGTGTGTTTGTGTCCGTGTGTGTGGGTGTGGGTGTGGGTGTGTGTGTGTGTGTGTGTGTGTGTGTGTGTGTGCCGTTTTTATTGGTCCCAGAGTTTATTGTGGAATGTGTATATGAGTGTGTGTTTGAGTGTTTTTTGTGTCGGTGGGGATGTTAGGTGTGTGTACGTGAGACTGTGCGTATATCTCTTTGTCTGAGTGTGTATGTGTTGTTTTGATCGTCTTTGTGGTGTGTGTGTGTGTGTGAGAGCAACCGTATGTATGTGTGCGTATGTGTGTGTATGTATGTGTGCATCTGTGTGTGTGCGTGGGAGTGTTTTGTGTGAGTGTGTGAGTGTGTGAGTGTGGGAGTGTGTGTGTGTCTCTCTGTCTGAGTGGGTGTGTTGTTTTAAATACCTTGTGGTATGTGTGTGTGTGTGTGTGTAAGCAAACGTATGTGTGTGATGGTTCATATGTATGTGTATGCCTATGTCTGTATGTGTGCGTGTGTGGCATGTGTATATGAGTATGTGTGTGTTTTTTTATCTATGGTAGGATGGTGTGTGTATGTGTGTGCACGTTTGTGTGAGTGTGTATGTGTGTGATTAATATTTGTTAGGGTGTTGTGTGTGTGTATGTGTATATGTGTTTGTTCGTGTGTGTGCGTGAGTGCGTTTGTGAGTGCGTGTGTATGTGTGTTTGTGTGTGTTTTTGTGTCGGTGGGGATGTTAGGTGTGTGTACGTGAGACTGTGCGTATATCTATTTTTCTGAGTATGTATGTGTTGTTTTAATCGTCCTTGTGATGTGTGTGTGTGAGAGAGAGCGCAACCGTATGTATGTGTGAGGGTGTGTACATGTGTGTGCGTCTATGTGTGTATGTATGTGTGCATCTGTGTGTGTGCGTGGGAGTGTTTTGTGTGAATGTGGGAGTGTGTGTATACGTGAGTGTGTGTGTGTCTCTCTCTGTGTCTGAGTGAGTGTGTTGTTTTAAATACCCATTGTGGTGTGTGTGTGTGTGTGTGTAAGCAACCGTATGTGTGTGTGATGGTTCATATGTATGTGTATGTCTGTATGTGTACGTATGTTTATTTGTGTTGTGTGTTGGTGGGGGTGTTATATGTGTGTACGTGAGTTTGTGTGTGTCTCTAAGTATGTTTGTGTTTGAGTTGTCATTGTGGTGCGTGTGTGTGTGAGGGAGCAACTGTATGTGTGTGCATGAGGGTGTATGTGTGTGTGAGCATGTATGTGTGTGTTGTATTTATTAGGTGTCCTTGTACGTTGGGTTTATCCAGGTGAGGTGTATGTGTGTGCATGTGTGTTCCGTGTATGTTGGTACTGGGTATGCGTTTGTATGTGTGTGTACGTGGGTATGGTTTGTGTAGTTTCCTGGTGTATATGTGTACATGTGTGTGTGCGCTGTAATTGTGAGTGATTAGTTTTGTTTGTATTGTTAGTACAGTATATGTGTGTATACGTGTGCGTGTGTTTGTGTGAGTGCGTCTATGTGGCTTGTATTTGTCGGGGAGGTGTGTCATTGTGTGTGCATGCTTCTGTGCATGTGTGCTTGTGGGTGTTTGTTGTGATTGTTGGGATTGTATTGTGTGTGTTTTTCTTTTGAGTGTGTATGTGACATTTTTACTGGGGAACAGGCGTATGGTGTTTGTATGTGTGTGTACATATGTATGCAAATATGCGTGTGTGAATATGATTTGTGGTTGCCGGAGTGGTGTGTAGGTGTGTGCATGTACCTGTTTACATATGTGTGTATGGGTGTTGGTTGTGGTTGCTACAATTGTATTGTAAGTATATATATGCGCATGTGTTCTTTCTTGAAATGTATGTGGGTTTGTGCTCTGGTGTGGAGATACTGTGATTGTGTGTGTGTGTATATATGTGTGTAAGTGTGTTCGTGTCGGAGGTTTGCATTGTATTGATGTGTGTGATTTTGCGTATCTGTGTGTCTTTGTTTTGGGCGTGCACCTGGGGAGGAGGCTTATGTTAGAGTATGTTGAGCTGTGGTCTGTATTTTTGAATAAGATTATTTTCCTTATTTATTCGTGTTTGGTCAGTGGTGTTGTCTGAGCATTGGTATAATGGGAAAACTAGGAATTTGGGAGACTTGTTTTGTGCACACAGATCTAAATGCCCACTGAGTGGTATCTGTCTTGTGGTGGGATCCCTCAAAAAACCTACTCACGAATGCAAAATTGCCCAACACAAGCCCACCACCTACTGTCAAAAAATGTGGTCGTTCCAACTGCAGGACCTGCATCCACCTCATGGAAGGAACAACATACAGATTCCAGTCGGGACACACTTTTGTCATAAAAAATAACTTCACCTGCGCATCAAAAAATTTACTTTATGCCATAAGGTGTGAAGGGTGCCACAAAGAATACATAGGGCAAACGAGCCTTACTCTCAGAGAAAGGATGAGAGTCCACCGCCAACAATTGAGGGATCCCACCACAAGACAGATACCACTCAGTGGGCATTTAGATCTGTGTACACATACGGTTGCTTACACACACACACACACACACACCACAATGGGTATTTAAAACAACACACTCACTCAGACACAGAGAGAGACACACACACACTCACGTATACACACACTCCCACATTCACACAAAACACTCCCACGCACACACACAGATGCACACATACATACACACACAGACGCACACACATGTACACACCCTCACACATACATACGGTTGCGCTCTCTCTCACACACACACATCACAAGGACGATTAAAACAACACATACATACTCAGAAAAATAGATATACGCACAGTCTCACGTACACACACCTAACATCCCCACCGACACAAAAACACACACAAACACACATACACACGCACTCACAAACGCACTCACGCACACACACGAACAAACACATATACACATACACACACACAACACCCTAACAAATATTAATCACACACATACACACTCACACAAACGTGCACACACATACACACACCATCCTACCATAGATAAAAAAACACACACATACTCATATACACATGCCACACACGCACACATACAGACATAGGCATACACATACATATGAACCATCACACACATACGTTTGCTTACACACACACACACACACATACCACAAGGTATTTAAAACAACACACCCACTCAGACAGAGAGACACACACACACTCCCACACTCACACACTCACACACTCACACAAAACACTCCCACGCACACACACAGATGCACACATACATACACACACATACGCACACATACATACGGTTGCTCTCACACACACACACACACCACAAAGACGATCAAAACAACACATACACACTCAGACAAAGAGATATACGCACAGTCTCACGTACACACACCTAACATCCCCACCGACACAAAAAACACTCAAACACACACTCATATACACATTCCACAATAAACTCTGGGACCAATAAAAACGGCACACACACACACACACACACACACACACACACACACACACCCACACCCACACACACGGACACAAACACACATATATACACACACATAGAGATGTGCACAGAACCAGTCCCCAAAACCAGTGAACCATGACAGACTGTCACAGACCAACCAAAAATAAAAAAAATCTTCTTTAACTCTTCTTCCCTCCCACCCCAGCTAGCCAGTCATACTGTCTCTTAAGACAGTAAAACATTCCTTCAATATACACAAGAGAAAAAGGCCAGGTCAGTTCCTTCTCAATTTTATTCGATTGTCAAAGAATATGTATGAGAATATGTATACGTATATGTATTTTTCCATATGTGTATTTTCATACACTGTTTTTAACACTGTTTTTAACAATTTCACCTTAATATGACAATCAGTATGTAACACTACAAAGTTCATACAAAGCTTTATACTTTAAATATATTTTATCATCAAAGAATGTATATATGCATTTTAATACTCAGACTGTTTTTTAACATTTTTTATTATTCTCAAAGACTTTTGATAATCTTTTTCTAAAAAAGTGAAACCGGTTAAGTAAATAAATATTTTTTAAAAATAAGTGCATTTTCAAACCTTCTTTCATATATATATATATATATATATATATATATATATATATATATATATATATATATTTGTATATATATATATAAAGGAGCAAAAATACATACTTTCACTTCCTAATGCTGTCACTGGTAAAATTTGAATGAAATTGGTTGTGTAGTTCTCGAGTTTTAGGGAAACTCACAGACAGACACACATTCTCATTTATATATTTATATATATATATATATATATATATATATATATATATATATATATATATATATATATATATATATATAAATGAGCAAAAATATATACGTTCACTTCCTAATGCTGTCACTACGTGGCAACATTAGGAAGGGAAAATATGTAGAAAACATATATAAAAGGAAAGAGAAATGCCTTCATTTCACAGTTTTAATGTCTTTATATAAAAAACATATATACATATTTTATGGATGGTAAAAGTCTCATAAAATGTAGTGATACTCAATCGATTTACGCTATTTATATTAACTTTTCAAGGGACATTGTGAAGTAATCATTCTTTGAGACAAAGGAATCACGCCATGTTGGTTTTCTTGAAAAGTAAGAATGCATGGAGATATTGGATAAAGGGAGAGATAGATGGCAAGAGGACAACTACCTTCTCACCATTCTTAAATAGTGGTAAATAAATTTGATTTTGAAAAGGAAATGTGTAGGGATCAGGTAGTCAAGTTTGTATATTAAGGTGTGGTCTATACTTTTGTATGAACAGGTTTTCCTTGTTTAGGCGTTCTTTTAAGGAGATTAAATCTTTGAATTGGCATCATGGAAAAATACGGAAATTCGGTATTTTATTTCTTGCACAACTGTCAATATGTTCGCTCAGATCTATCTGCCTCTATTAACGAAAACGAATATGTTCTTTATGCAGCGTAACACTGCGTCTCAAATTAAAAAACTGGTTTGGCCCACATAATTGTGGCCACAACCTGAACAAGTTAGAACATAAATTAGATTCTGGGCCAACATGTGAAGTTGGTCTTAATTGAAAATTTTTCTCCTTGCTGGAATGTGAATTCCGAGCCTTCATTTTTGTATGGCATGTACCACAATTAGGTCGTCCGCATGTTTTAACTGTTGGTATTGTATGTTCTGAGTACAGTATTACATTTGTTAGGAGTCTCTTAAGTGATTTGTGTTGTCTTTTGCATTTGAGGAGTTTATGTATATTCATTAATTTGCTCATTTTCGGGTCTTGAGTGAGCAAAGGGAGATTTTGTACAATTCTGTTGTATACTTCATTGTCTCTGGGTTGTGGGTTGATATGTGTGCGAGTGTTTTAAAGTGAGATGTGGTGTTTTGTTTTGTTGTCCTTAGTGTATTTGTGTCCAATTTTTTGGTATGTTTAATTCCGTGGCATATAAGTGCGGGTGGATATTGACTTTCAATGAGTGTTATTTTGAGGTCTTGTAGACGAAACTCCCGAGTAGTTGTATGAGATACAATTGTACAGATTCTTGTTGCTAGATTGAATGGGATATTCATTTTGGTGTGTTTAGGATGGCATGAGCTGAAAGGGAGTAAATAATATATACTTTGTATTGTTGTTACTGGATTAGCGGAACAATTACGAGAAAGGAACCGAGGGATAATCAAAAATGTAAAAGAACTAAATGGAACCGGGAAGAATTTAAAGAATTAATATACGCTTATTACTTTGCGTTAAGTAGGCCAACCCAAGAGAAACACACCGCAAACTCCTACAGACACACACACACACACACACACACATATATATATATATATAGTATAGATATATATATATGACACATATATATAAGGAAACTAAGACAGTGTTATTGAATCGAGATTTTTATGTAAATTGACCTAAAAGTTGGGAATATATTTGTAAGGTAAAATCGAAAACAGGAAGAGAGGAATAAAGAAAAGAAAAAAAGAAAAAAAAAGAGAAAAGAAAAAAGAAACAAAGAAAAGTGGGGAGAGAGATAATAAAGAGATGAAGAGAGGGAAAGTATGCTGGTTAGTGGTCAGTCAAGATAAATTGATAGAAGGAATGAAGAGGTGAGGGTGATAGAGAGAGAAAGATAAGAAGCTGTAGAAAGATGATAGGGTAAAGAGTAAAGGAGTGTCAGAGAGAAGGAATGGGGGTGAAGTGGGATAGAGAAAGGTATAACAGTGTAAAGAGTAAAGGAGTGTCAGGTGTGTTGTGATAGATCCTTAGTGAAGGGCAGAGAGAGAGGGGTTAGGGGTAGTAAGATGATGGAATTAAGACTTTGGGAATATAGGTTATGTTGGTTAGACTGGTCAGAGCTTAGTAGTAGAAAAAAATATATATGTGAAGATGCATACACATGCATATATTAAACATGTATATAGATATTTATACATACCATCACCTACGCATACAACACGTACTCATATGTATATGTACATACGTACACCCATACATACGTGGATCTGTATGTATTATCGCCCCTGCACACGCAGGTATATATACCTTGCATGCATACATAAATCCTTCTCTAACCTAAACCTATCTATCACATTCGAAAACGCTCACAAACCTGCTAACTTTCTTGACGAAAGTCACCTAACAATACTAAAGTGTGTGACGTTCCTAGAAAATTCTCTACGCTTCTGAAATAGTCAAAATGCTCAGCTCCACAGATAGCATAGGCAGCCACCAACCTGAAGGCCTTACGACTGTTGTGCGTTACATCTAAGACGACCAAGCTGCCCTCCTGATCTACAAATTTAGTTATTAACTCTAAATCCAGATTTTTCCTCAGTAGAAATGCAACTCCTCCTCACCATCCGGGATGGCTTGGAGAAATAAATCTCGCGTAGCCATTTACGAGGGGCGAAAAAGCCTGTAACCCAACCAGTCTGGTTTCAGTAGTAACTACTAAGTCCAATATATGCCACCTGAGGTCGTCAAGGAGGTAACTTTGCTTCCAATCCGAGCCTAGGCCGCGCACATTTATGCAACCTAAGTTGAGCGAGAACATAAAGTAACTTTACCTTTAGAGGATGGAGGAAAGTAACTCCTCCTCATCCGCTTTTTCTTATGTTGTAGTTTACGGGCGGAGGAGGGGGTGGGGCTTAATGAATTTTTGATACAGGTGGGATGAAAACTTTTTTGAAATGGGCCGACATCTTCTTGGAATGAGTTTTTTAAATGATGAGTAACTTATGGAGCCTAGTTCTATAAACTGTATGTGTGATGGGATAGTTGGGTTCTCGGGTCGTGGAATGGGGTGACAAATGCAATTTTGTTAATGACTTGTACGAGTTTTAAGAAGTTCTAGAAGTAATGTTTATATAATAGCCTACCATTCCCAAGAATCTCATAAGTTCTCTCTTAGACTGAGTTACTGGAGACTGTACAATTGCTTCAACTTTAGCATGAACTGGCTGAACCAGATCGAGACCTACAACATGCCCTAAAAATACAACTTGTGCCTTCCCAAATTCACACTTGGCAAGGTTCACAATTACTCTTGCTTCAGACAGTCTTTCGAAGAAAGCACGAATTCTCTTTGGATGGTCTTCCCACCTCATGGTGTATGTGATGTCATAACCCATGTAGGCTTCGAAACCATCAATACCGGATGTGACATGGCTGACGAGTCTCTGGAATGTTGCTAGAGCGTTCTTCAGATCGAATGGCATCACTTTGTACTGATATAATCCATCTGGTGTAACAAAAGCAGATATTTTCTTCGCACGGTCTGTGAGAGGGGTCTGTCAGAAGCCCTTCAATAGCTCAAACTTACATATGCATTGAGCTCGACCAATGTGATCAACGCAATCGTCCACTCTCGGAATTGGATAAGAATCAGTTCTTGAGAGCACATTGACGGCTTTAATGTCGGTACAGTAGCGCCAACCACCTCCACCACTCTTCGGCATAAGTACTCAAAGCGAACTCCACGGATTGTCACTGGGTTCAATAGTATCATTGTCAAGCATATACTTCACTTCTTTCTGCAGAGTTTCACTTTTCACGCGGTTCATCCGATACGGATGTTGTTTAACAGGCACAGCATCACCTACATCTATATCAAGGCTAACAATGTCAGTTCGGCCAAGCACATCGAGAAATAAATGAGTTTTCTGCTCAAGGGATAAATGTGACAATTTCTCATCAAGGTGAGATAATACAGCAGAACTTCTTAATTTAGGTGAAACATTGTCACTAAGGTCATCAAACTTCACATTGCTAAGATAATCATCAACATTGTCAACACGGTCAACTTTGTCTACAGTACAATCAGTAACTGGGGAGGTTGTGGCAATACAAGAGACCTGTTTGGTTCCTACCCTGTCATGGTATGACTTAATCATGTTTATATGACACAACCTTTTTTCTTACGATGGCCAGGAGTCAGGACAACATAGCCTGTGTCGTTATCCTTTTTATCAACGAGATATGGACAAGATATGTATGTATATATGTATGTATGTATGCATGCATGCATGTATGCATGTATGTATGTATGAGTGTATGCCTGTGTGTGTATGCATGCATGTGCCTATGTGTGCATATGTATCTATTTGTGTGTACATTTGTATGTATGTATTCTGCATATTCATGTGTTTGTATGTCTGAGTGTGTTTGTGTGTGTTTTGCAACTATGCACCGTGCTTGTATGTATGGATGTGCATCTCCATATGTGTAAGTGTGTTAAATTATAAGGCACAAGAGAGAACGACTCTCCCCAGAGACGACAGTATATATATATATATATATATATATATATATATATATATATATATATATATATATAAAATTCTCAATCGCAGAATAATGCTAATAATATAGGCTGAACAGGATAAACTACCCCTATTTTGCAGAGAAAAGTGTAGGTGGCTAACTGTGGACTCGTATAGGAAGATTTTGTATACTCACTCAGGACCCGAAAATGAACAGCATCCTAAATAAACACAAATTACTAAAATGTAAAAGACAAGACAAATCACTCAAGAGACTCCTTGCAAATGCAAAACTCTACTCAATACATACAACACCAACAGTTAAAAAATGCAGACGACCCAATCGTGTTACATGCCCACACCTAAGTGAAGGCTCGCAATTCAGATTCCAGCAAGGACAAACATTCTCTATCAAAACTAACTTCACATGTGCCTCCCACAACCTTATCTATGTCCTAACCTGTTCAGGTTGTGGTCATCACTATGTAGGCCAAACGAGCCTTTCTTTGAGACGTAGAGTCACGGTGCATAAGGAACAGATTCGCTTCCCCCAGTACAGGCAAACTGCACTGAGCGCACATCTTGACAGATGCGCAAGTGATCATACGCCGAAGTTCTTTATCTTCCCCTTGTACCAGTGCAAAGATTCAATTTCAGTGCAAGAACGACTAAATAAAGAAAACTTATTCATTCAAAAATATAAACCACACCTCAATATTCAAACATGACAACCCCAGAAACAATACTAAGTAATCAGTTATTCCCCTTGACACCCATTACCTCCCTTGGTTCACTCTCTAAATCCTTTCTTATTTTTCAAACAACCAAGATGGCGAAAGCCCCTCATCATGCGAATTAATCACTACACAATACCCTTTGAAAAGCTAATTTAAACAGCGAAAACCGGTTGGGATTTTACAACACCCATTTAATATGTATATATTTATATAAAAAAATATTAAACTATGCGAAACGAAGGCATTTTTCTTCATTTTCCTTTACATTTTGTATATATTTATATATATATATATATATATATATATATATATATATATATATATATATATATATATATATATATATATATATATATATATATATATATATATATATATATATATATATATATATATATATATATATATATATATATATATATGTGTGTGTGTGTGTGTGTGTGTGTGTGTGTGTGTGTGTGTGTGTTTGAATAAGCATATATTGGTAAAACACAGACACAGTGTATATACATATATGATAATTTTGATATGCTTATTAAAGTGCGCGTGATAAAACCAATGAGTTATAGTACTTCTTCGTACACTATACTCCAAAGTTAACGCATGAGAGAAGAATATGTATTTTTACACGATCAACTAAGATTACAGTTATGTAGACTCTAATGATCATACACTACAGATAAATGTTATATGATAGGAACATTAATTGTGGAATGATTTATTTCAAGTATCTTTACACGTTTCTCTGTGACAGTTACTTTATTTCAATAAATTTCGCCATTAACGGCGTTACATAGAGGGGACAGACAATGACAGACAGACATAAAGTAGCTGCGGGCTGGACATGGACATTAATGAGATGAGGATGATAGGGATGAAACAAATAATGAGAGAGGCACCAGCGCCCGCCGACTGATAACCCCTCGAAAACATTGTTCTATTTTTTTTTTCGCCTGACAGTTACTTAATAATTCGGTGAAATAATTTTTACGCATTTAAAGTTTTACGCATCTAAAGTCATATCTTCAGCCTTATATGGAATGAAAATTTGTGTATAAATGATCGTTATTGAGATCTAACCAGCAGTTTTAAAGCAGAAATACGTAAAAGCTGCCATGAAGTCTGACATCATGTTAAAATATCGTGGTAAAATGATGTTATAAAGAATGACTTAAATTAAACAGGTTGTCCGATTAATTTATCAAAATCTTGAATGCATTATCCATTGATTGTTACAGCGGTCATAAATCAATCATAGATAAAATTAAATTACAACTTCAAATATGGGACGAGCGAATTTTGCCTAAGAGATACAAAACCAACCGAATTAGCAGTTTTGTCCATCTTGGTTTATTTTGTATCTGACGTCAAATGACCAACGACTGTGTTTACTGGCTGTAGGGAAATTCTTTCTTTCAGTCACTCAAATAAAGTATTTTTTCACTGTGAAGACTGTACCTTCCCTCCTTTCAGAGTCTAGAAAATAAGCACCAGGCGTGTACTGGAGTTGATTCAATCGACTACAACTCTCCCTAAAATCCGAACCATGAGTAGACAATAGAAAGGATTAATTTATTTAAATAGAGAGTTATCTCCCTTGCACCTTCAATCTATGAAATAAATAGGTGTAGTTTACTGTATTGACAGGATGTTGCTTAAAAGTTCAAAAGTTTTGACATGTTCTTATCCTACTATTTGCAAAGTTGATCAAGTTATATAGTTCTTATTATAGCGTTTAATAATTAATTTTTGTTTTATCCATAAGAACGTTGTCACTACTCTTTTTTTTTGTTACCTATTCCCCATATCTAAAATAGAATCAAAGAAAGGGTTTATTATTTGTCAACGTCTCTGAAAAGTTGGGAAGGTCATGACTGAGCATATGTTGACCTTGAACTAAACTACATTAATGACGCGTACGGTTAGAAAGGTTAGAAAGGCCATTGAGAATTGACTATGTATTAATTTACCCAAATATGTCCATGTAGTAACTGCAAAATTGAAAGAACCGATTGTAACGAAATTTCTAGAATAGTGAACGGCGATACATGCATACATGCATACATGCATGCATACATACATACATACATATCAACCAATGTTGTTGGTACTCCATCGCTTACGACGTCGAGGGTTCCAGTTGATCCGATCAACGGAACAGCCCACTCGTGAAATTAACGTGCAAGTGGCTGAGCACTTCACAGACACGTGTACCCTTAACGTAATTCTCGTGGATATTCAGCGTGACACAGTGTGACAAGGGTGACCCTTTGAATTACAGGCACAACAAAAACAGGAAGTAAGTAAGAGTGAGAGAAAGTTGTGATGAAAGAGTACAGCAGGGTTCGCCACCACCCCCTGCCGGAGCCTCGTGGAGCTTTAAGTGTTTTCGCTCAATAAACACTCACAACGCCCGGTCTGGGAATCGAAACCACAATCCTATGACCGCGAGTCCGCTGCCCTGACCGCTGGGCCATTGCGCCTCCACAATATCAATCAATACCCGATGCACAAATGTGACCGAGACACAGGAAAATGCAGCAACATTTCATACCCGATGTAGATTTTGTGGAGTTAACACTGAAGATATCATCCACATCGTAAGCAGTTGTCCGAAAATGCTATCATGTTATTATTTACCGATGGGACGTGATGTAGCTAGGATACTGTATAATGAGATCCGTCAGAAGGATGACCCCGATGCCAAAGAAATAAGAACCTACTGTATGGTAGAAACCAAAGCCACCCATCTTAAAAACAGGAGTACTGGTGGAATATCCCGGTGAAAACCTCAATAAAATTTAAACATAATAGACCTGGCAGTTGTGGTAATTAGCTGCCCAGCTAATTACTACGAAAAAGAAAATAACTATGAGGAATCTACGGCTACTCTATCCAAATTTCAAGTTCAGATTTACACCTGTAATTATTGGGGCACTTGGATATGTAACACGCTGCCTAAATACCAGTCTTGAAAAACTAGGCTTCTCAAAATCAGAAAGGAGAAAGCTGATTCGAAGTTCTTATGATGAACAGGAATAAAAAAAAATATCATTTTCCCTTTTTTGCACATTTGTAATTGTGTTTTATATAGGTTATTTGCACTAAGATGTATAAATATATAAACAGACAGAAAAGAAATAATTTATATAATTACACGTATATGACGCAGCTCTAAGTTTTCCAAACGTTTTTTTTTGTCTCCTGTATATTACCTGTATATTACAGCTAACGTTTGTGTATTGCTTTTGACAAAAACACTTTGATCGTCAGATATTCTATGTCTGCAATTTTCTTTTAAATAAAGCCATTTTCAATAACCAACTAACTTCCAGTGCATCATAAGAACTAAAATAACAAGAGACTGGAGGAGAGATACAGAGGGTGTGAGGGAGAAAAAGATTAGAGGGAGAGAGAGAGAGAGAGAGAGAGAGAGAGAGAGAGAGAGAGAGAGAGAGAGAGAGAGAGAGAAAGAGAGAGAGAGAGAGAGAGAGAGAGAGAGAGAGAGAGAGAGAGAGAAAGAGACAAAGGGTATGATATGGGGAGACAGAGAAAAAGAGACCGTGCATTGCTATGAGACAGTATAAGTAAAAGGATGAAAATGTAAGACGTTCAAAAACGCATGTTGTAGTGGACAGAATTGTGTTTTCTGATTAGCATATTGTTGAACACGCTAAATATACATACATGCATATACATACATACATATAAATATACATACATATAAGTATACATACATATAAATATACATACATATGTATGCTTGTCCTTATTCAGTTTTATTTCAAAATTCCTTGCCAATAGATAAAGAGCCGGTTTCTAGCCTACATCCAAGACTCCTTCATTGGAATTTCAACATTAACAGAGTATTTTTGTATATATGCATGTATATGTGCAAATTTGTATGTTTTGTTTTATATATGTATCCTCATGCATGTCCCCTCTCCTTAACCCCCTTGTGGGCAATAAAGAAACAAATTACTTAGAACATTCTTTTGGTCTTGTACTGGTTGTGTTATTACTGAAGGTGAAGAAATTGTTGCTGTTGTTAAACTTGTTGATATTTGTTTGAAAAAGAGAACTGTTAATTGCTTTTTTGTAAAGCAAATTGTTGCTAATTCCTCCGCGTGAGGAGAAATTGTTGTTGTTCAAGACATTTTTGCTGTGCGAATTTTGTGTGTTGCCATTTTGAAATGGGACCAGAAATGTTGTCTTCGGAGAGTGAATCTCCAAACCAGAACTCACCAAGAAAGCGCCAAACTGAAGAATCACCGAAGCCTAGTACAAGTAAAACATCACCTAGAAAGGAGGAAAAAACAAAGTTGAGCATGAAGAGGAACGTAGAGGTGTCCAGTCTTGCAACTGGTGAAGCACAAAGTGATACAAAGGATATGAGCTTCGCAGCAGCTGCCGGGAGTAAGATTAGGGAAATTAATACTGAAAATTTAAGAGAGCACAGTGAGTTATTGTCAAGGGAGGAGACCGGAATTAAAGTGGCCCCTCCACAAAGCATAACAACAGACATTCTGGAAAGGATCATTTTCAAAACATAATGTGGAGAAAAAGAGAATAGAATATGTGAATAAAAAAAATATTGAAAAATATTTAAAGCCCATATGGGGCGAGATAAAATATGTGAGAAAGGGAAAAAAGATAAGCGACCATAGAAGTAAGAATGGAGTCGGCCGAGAAGGCAAAACATCACTCGGTCGAACCATTAAGAACGGAGGAGGTGGTACTCCTGCCCATATAAATGGGAAGGAGAACCTCGCGGATCAAAATTAGCAACTCCCCGCAGGAGGTAAATGCCGAATGGCTGGTGGTAGCAGTTATGCTGGATTTAGATGATGAGATAACGCTGTTATCTGCAGAAGTAATGGAAGAAAGAAACTGGACAGGTCAGACAGTAAAAATATTGATCCATGCGGATCCATTTACTTTGGAAAAAATTTCAGAGGTTATTGAAGTAGTGGATACTAATAAATTGGTCGTGATTGTGGAGGGGAGGAAGCCCCGCTGTTTCAAGTGTGGAATGAAAGGCCACGTTAGGTCAGATTGTAAGACCGCACAGACAGAAACAGAAGAAGAGGAAGAAAACAAAGAGGGACAAAAAGAAAAAAGACAAAGTCGAAGAATAAGAAGGGGAGGGTTGGAAGATTGTTAAAAGCAAAAGGAAAATAAAACCAACCTTCCCAGAAAAGATACAAAGAAATATAAAAAAGACAAAAAAAAAATGCCAGAAAGAACAGAAGAAAAAAGGAGAAAGAAAGAAAAGAGGAGGAAAAAAATTTATGGCGGTGAGGGTTTCCAATACGAGGCTAGTACACCGCCTACAATGCATAAAAAACAATAAAAAGATGGCAAACGAAGACGTAAAAGAAGGATACGAGATTTACAACGTAGATAAAAAAAACGTATAATATTTTTGTGAACGATTTTCGAGATGACGTAGGCTGATTAAGATGAAATATATCACTCCAAATTTATGAAGGATTACACACTCCGACTTCACGAGCTCGAGAAAAAAGAAAAGAGGCGGATTCCTCTTCGCCTCAAAGTGATGATCTAACGAACTAAGATAAGACTTATGACTGTTCACGTAGGATGTTTGAATGTGCGTGGCCTGACATCAAGCTGGAAACAAGGGCGTTTCCTAAATGACGTTACATCACGAAAGTTAGATGTTATTGTTGCTACTGAAACCTGGTTAAAGGGGTCAAGAGGTCTGCCCTGGATGGTTACGAGAAATTTATTTCTTCAGGCCGGCCTGCGGGTGAGGGTGGATGATGGTCCTACTAAAAAGAAACCGGGTTCCAGAGAAAAAGTTGATTTTATTCTGACCCAGCAGGTAGGATGGTCGTCTTAGATTTGACTTTCAGTTGTGCTAAGAAAATCAGACTGGTGGCAATTTACGGCCCTAATTCTGGTCAGACTGAGACCTAAAGACGTTCCTTGGTATATCGCATCCGTTAGTTTTGTTATGACACTTTAACACTATTCACGAAGCACACATGGATAGTTTTGGCTCAAGTGCGAATAGGGGACTGAATCCTGGCTTCTGAGATCTACTAAGTCGCTTTCAGCTAGAGATCCATACAGACTAGGATTGTCGAACACTCCATTGTGGACGTGATTAAGTGGCGATGAATCTTCAAGGTTGTACATAATAAGAAAAATAAAAACATAGCTAAGTGTCCACAGTTTCACCTGGTCAGCTACAGTGATCACAAGTTTGTCACTTGCAAGCTGAACCTAGATAAGTTACATAGTAAAGGCTCCGGCTACTGGAAACTCAATAAGTCCCTTTTGATGATTGAGGACTATAGGAACTGGATTAAGTTACTGATACAGAGGGCATTGACAGGTACCACCACTAACAATAAATGGTGGTACACCCTAAAAAGACCCATTAAATTTGAGTCTATTAGATATAGCATTGGTTTAGTGGCTAGAGAATGTAGGAGGGAAGTAGAACTAGCTAAGGCCCTAGAGGAAGCCATGATGGCTGGCAGTACACCTCAGGTGAGGGTAAAGAGAGTGGAATTAAACCAGCATCTCGAAGCCAAACACATGGGGTGTATTGTCAGAGCTAAACTTCGTGCAATGGGTTGCGAGGGGATCAGAGCCGCTGGATGGGCCCGAGTGGCGGAAGCCCAATGTCGAAATGATTCCACAATTCGATCTTTGGAGAACCTACAAGAGAGTTGATAAACGAACCCGGGTAGATGTGTTAGACTTTTCAGAAGCACTTCACCCAGCTTTTCGTGGGAAGCGATGAACTGGATAGTAGGTTGGACCTTACGGACTTCTTCGCGGGCTGCCGCGTCTCTCGGGGCGGGATACAGAGTGCTGTGAAGCGTCGATCACACCTGAGGAAGTGATAGAGGCTATAGCGGACTGCGGCGTTGGTAAGGCGCTGAGTCTTGATGGTTTGCCGTACGAATTATATAAAAGTATGCCAGACTTGTGTGGGCACATACTGGCCAGGGCTTACGCGAACTGGCAGCAGAATGGGATGATCCCCAGATCTGTGCACCGGGAAGTATTGATTATGGTCAGAAAGGATCCGGAAAAGGAGGCTAGAATAGATAATTTTAGGCCCATCACTCTGTTAAATAAATAGTTGAAGATTTTGGCCAAGGTGTTAGCAAAAAGATTGGCGCGTGTCGCGGATGGTCTGATCGGCAAGACACAGACTTGTGCTGTCCCCGGCAGAAACATCCAGGATAATCTCCATCTTATACGTTACACCATAGAAGGATTTGGTAACGATTCTGGCAAGGGTGGAGCTTTGGTCCATTTAGACAAATCCAAAGGGTTGACCATCGCTATTTGGTGTCTGTTCTCGCGCAGTTCAGACAGGGTCTTGGCTTTCTCAGGTGGATCATACAGTTATATGACAGTATCGACTCGATCGTTCGGGTGAACGGCTTTCTTTCTATGCCGTTCTGTATCACTGTATCAAACGTTCGGTTCGCCAAGGATGTCCGCTCTCGTCGCTTTTGTATGTGATGGCTATGAAGCCGTTACTGCGAAAGTTGAGTGGCATCCCGAGGGAACCAGTTGATAGACAATTGTATCAGCTTTTGCGGACGAAATCACGATCATCGTGACTAAGATGGAACACCTACAGAGGGTAGGCGAAACTATAAAAGGTTAGGTGACAGTGGCAGGAGCAGATTAACCGGGAAAAATCAGTCGGAGGGGCTAGTCGATGCCTTCGAATAACGTAGTGGGACGTTGGACGGAGGGCCTGGTTAAGTTGCCACGAGTCTGGTTTGACCCAGGCCTCCAGGTAGAAAAGATCTGGGCAGAGGTATAGAGCAAGGTGACTCTCATAGTCAAGACCTGGTCTTGGCGGTGGCTATCCTTGAAAGGGAGGGTGGAGATAGCCAATGTGTTTATCGTATCGGTCATCATTTACCGCCTAACCGTCAGACAAATCTTCCGCTGTTTGTAGAAGGGTTCGAGTCCACTTGTGATGCGTTCTATCTGCTGTCGGGAGCCGTTGATGGAAGGACTAGGGATGCCTTGGCTGTTGATGCGCAAGGACGCGCTGTGGTTGAGGCACTTCTGTTTTCTCCTGGATGGTGGTCTCCGCTTCTGAAACGGATGTTTCCTAGGTTCTCTAGTTTCGGTGGACGAGAAAGCTGGTTTCGTCAAAGATCGAGGTTCAGTACATGTTCCGTCGCTCGGGTAGTGCCAGCGGTTTACGTACTACCGCATCTTTCTATAGCAGGTTGGTAGAGGCTGGAAACGATGATGCCCTGAGGGAGACCCTGTGTCTCGATGATAACCAGTTAGACAGCCTGTTCCAAAGGACATTCAGGCCGAGGACTTTGAATAACTTCCAAAGGTCTCTGGCCTGGCAATGTCACCGAGGAGCATAACTCGTTCGGGGTAAGCTCACCAGACACGGCCAGCCCGGACCTTCAGCCTGTCCAAAATGTGAGCAGGATAGGGAAACCATCCTGCACGCTATGGTTCAGTGACCGGAAGTGTCAGAAGTGTTATGCGGAACACCTGTTGTCGGATTCAAGAAGAGTACAGCTGTCGTCTGAGTCAATTTTGAAAATTGATCCACCGGATTTCCTCACGAAAGAAGGTAAGAATTGCTTTCTCGCAGTAGTAGCAATTACGAAAGAAGTAATATTTAAGTCGAGAAAGAAAGAATTGGCGACAAGCAACTTCATCTCTGGTCTCACGTTGTTGAGGTTCTTCACCTTTCACCTGAAAAGGAAAGTGGGGCTGGAGAGAAGATGCCTGTCGAAGAGTATGTTCAAAGACAGATGGATGCGTGTTGCGCGAATGTTGTCCGTGAAAGACGCCTCATGAACATGTCATAAGTCTTAATGAAAGGTGCTGGTAGAACAGGGCACGTGGGAACGGAACTTAACCTGTTTTTACTACCTCATTGTGTGTTTGTAATTTTGTCTTTTATGCCGTATTTCATTCTATTTCATTATAATCGCATTTAAAATTTTAATTATACTCATCTGTGTGTCTGACCCCGATCAGGCAGTGCTGTCCCTTTGTTAGCCCCCTGTGCGCAATAAAGAAACAAATCTCTTAGAACATGAATTTATAAAAATATTTCCAGAGAGTCAACCCATTAATAATTGCTTTCTTTTAGTATTTTTAGTAATTGATACATATCTAATTAATAAGCAGCTTTCTCCATTATAGTATAGATGTCAAACTCAGTTTGTTACCTTCTTCTTTTAGTTTGGTAACCTTATTCGAGTGAAAATTCACACCTGCTATTTAGCACTCAAGTATCCGTAGTACGAAGGCTATAGATTGTGTTGCAGCTTAATGCTGCATTCCCTTTCACGAGGCACTTGGCCCCACATTATACGCGTTTGGCGTAGACATCGATCAAGTCTACTTCCAGCTGTTATCTCCTTAGGCTTCTAATCCTCTTTTAGTCAAACACTTACAAAGCTTAATTCAGTTCAATTAAAAGGCATGGGTAAGCCACATTATAATTTGCGAAAAGATTTATCTGCGTGCAGGGTATGCATCGCCCCTCCCATGCCGCTTTTTTTTCTCGTTTCCCCTTATTCTTAGTGTCCCCATGATCGCTGCTGCACAGCAATATTTCCGTGTTTTTCACATTTCTTTTCATATACTACTTTCAGAATAAGTTGCTCTTAAAATTATATATTATTGTTGTTGCTGTTGGGGATGAGGTTAACTTTAATCGAGGCATTTCCACTGTAATTACCTAGTCTCGTTTATTGTTCTCTACTAAATATATTATTAACGAGTTCCTTTCTTATCATGAGGGTATCATTTTAGTGCGTTTTGAATGCTCGATGTAGAGGTTCGAACGACCAGAGAGTGATTTCACATCGTTGTGTTTCCGCAAATTTTCTGATTAATAACTTCTCTCAAAAACTCTTGGTTTAGCTCAAGCAAATGGTTGGAAACACATTTTAGCGTATCATTGAGATTAAACATGGGACAACACGGTTATGAACTGAAACTCTTTACCCAACTATGATGGCACTCTATTATAATTTTCTTCTATTCAACGTAGATGGCAGAAAACGCATTTTAGGGTACCGTACAGGGAGATTAAACTCGGGACAATGTAATTATAAAGAGGGCTTCTTAACCACGCAAATATGATCATTGTGATATAATTCTATTCTAATGAACGTACATAGCATTGTGTACATACATAACTTCTTAATTTAGTCATTTATTACAATATTTTGGTTGTTTGTCTCGTACCCCAGCACAATCATCTCTCAGTTTCGCTACACTTTATATTTTCATCATTAACTTTCACACTCATACCATTTCTGGATTTATTTAATGAAATAACTATTTCTTTATATGTAACTTTTCTGCTAGTATATCTTTAAGTTTGTTGAAATACCGAATAGTCATTTTTATTGTCCCTCAAAATATTCTACAGGGTGTCCACAAAGTCTGGGTGCATTGGGATTAACACATACTTTAAGAAATTATTATTATTTCTTATATTTAATTCTTTATGTTACGATTTTATTCACTCCAGGTACCCAGACTTTGTGAACACCCTATATTTTGTTTAATCAACTTTAAAACTTTTTATTTATCAACACATTTTAAAAATTGTCTCCTAGCAACAATGAGAAAGCACTGCTTCTGAGCTGCCTTTATTAATTATTTGGTCTTACTTTACATGATATGAAGAAAGCGAGAGCGTTCGAGCGAGACAGACAGAAAGACGGGAAGAAAGAGCAGGAGGGAGAGAGAATGGCAGCGGGGAGAGAGAAAGGGAGTGAAGAAAATAGAGAAAAAGAGAGGGGTGGAGAGAGGGAAAGAGATAAAGAAAGACAAGATGAATAAGAGAAAAAAGAGAAAGAAGGTGGGTGGGAGAGAGAAGAGACGGGAAAAGAAATAGAGAGTTAGCAACGTGTGCGTGCTTGCAGGTACGCAAGACTGATACACGCTGGTTTATAATTTTACAGTAAACTGGTAAATAATAGTTTCTAATGTAGGTACTAGACCAGAAACATAAACATACACTGGGATCGATTATATTGACATAAATACTGTGCGCTACCTTTTATGTGACGAAATCTAAACTGTGTCATTAGTTTACTTGTCATTGCATAACTTGCCAATTGTTCACTTCTTCTTTTCTCTATTTTACCTTGAACATTTTATCAATAGTTTACTTGCTATCGTTTACCAGTTAATGATATGGATTAAAAAATATCTGTAGCGTATGAATATAAACAAATTACAGAATATCGGTACGCCTGACAAACCAGGATGTTTAACTGCATGCGGATTGGTCAAAATTATATTCTAAAAATTCAGCATGTTGGAAAGTTCTAAGAGGTACTAAAGTTGTCAGGAATCCAACTGTCAGCTAAAAACATTTGAAATCTGATGCTTGTTCTCTGTATGAAGGCGCTAATTTAACATTATGAGGATTACAGACGCAGGCGTGGCTGTGTGGTAAGTAGATTTCTTACCAACCAAATGGTTCCCAGTTCAGTCCCACTGCGTGGCCCCTTGGGCAAGTGTATTCTATAGCCTTGGGCCGACCACAGCCTTGTGAGTGGATTTGGTAGACGGAAACTGAAGGAAAACCGTCGTATATATATATATATATATATATATATATATATATATATATATGTGTGTGTGTGTGTGTGTGTGTGTCTGTGTTTGTCAACCAACCATCGCTTGACAACCGATGATGGTGTGTTTAAGTTCCCGTAACTTAGCAGTTCGGCAAAACAGATCGATAGAATAAGTACTACGCTTACAAAGAATAAGTCCTGGGGTCGGTTTGTTCGACTAAAGATGGAGAAGGAATAATTTACCCCAGTGACTCAGTTTATCTCTACTTGCAACAAAAGAGGAGGGAACGGCTCCAATACTCGAAACTGTATCAATCTTGTGATCCTGCTGTCTGCTAGAGGATTGTAGGAGATTGCTCCCCTGCTAGCAATAATTGTACAGGGTGCAGAGTGGACCGACAACCAGCTGGCGGGAGATCTGTCTGGGGTTAAACTAGTAGTAACATGGAACAGCCACTTTGATGTAACGAGCTGGCAGAAACGTTAGCACGCCGGGCGAAATGCTTAACGGTATTTCGTCTGCCGTTACATTCTGAGTTCAAATTCCGCCGAGGTCGACTTTGCCTTTCATCGACTTTGCTTGTCCACTCTATGTGGCAATAAAGAAATAAGAAACTTTATCACGTCGAGCAAAATGCTTAGCGATATTTCGTCTGTTTTTATGTTCTGAGTTCAATTTCTGCCCAACCCAACACTAATCCCGACCTTGTCCCTACAGAAATAAATACAGACATACAAGAGACACAAACACCTCAGACACCACCCCGTGAAAAGAGTTGTTCCTTTTCTTATAACGTCTTAATTAAAGAACTAGCAAAGGAAATCGAGAGTTTAAAAGACATTATCAGAGTGGATATTTCGGGTTGTGAGGTGTGGCCCTCACAAATGAGATCTGCTGTCGTGAGCTGAGAGCACTTTCATAGATTGAGGGAGAAGTCTGGCGAGAAGGTGCATGTGATATGCGAAGAGATAGACATTGACACGTTGCCACCATCGGAGAGTGTAAAAGACGAAGAAAACGATCATCTATAGAACATTGTCAACAGCAACAAAACAGATAGAGATGGCATGCAAGGATGCCATCGAAAGATGTTTACGCCAAATATGGTACGAGACAAAGTTCATAAACAGAGGGAAAGGTTTTGGTGCGGAAGAGGTGAGATTTGCATCCGAAAAGGATTGACCACACCTCTAAAGTCAGCAGAACTGCTGCTGCCGCCGACTTACTTCGGAAGACGGACCTCCAAAATTAGAAATGGGGAGGTCCTACCAGAGATAAAGCAGATGTGACTGATAGCAGCCATAATGTTAACCATGAAAGAGGAAGTAGACATACTTAAAGCGAGTGACCAGATCACAACAGAAGAACTAGTGGGGCTAGAAATTTCTAGTGGGCCTGGAAATAACAATTCAAGCCACTGAAAGGGATCCAGAACAAATTACAGATCTAATCATCCAGCCCGATGAAACGAAATTAAGAGTTATAGTAGAGGGCAAAAAGCCCAAGATGCTACAAATCCGGGGGAAGGGTCAGATAAAGGCTAAGTGCCAACAGGTTTTGCAACCGGGGGCACACCCTACACCCAGCTTACCTATACAATCAGTTGAACCAAAAGGTATTAAATCAGACAAACCCACCAGCCTATCAATGATCGATAAGCTGAAAGAGAGGAGGTCGACCAACAACACGAGTAACCCAATCCAGAATAATATCCCAAAAGAAAAGAGGGCAACCGAGACCACATCAAAACAGCTGAATTAGGAATTCCAGAGAGAGAAGAGAGAACCATGAAAGATACCCACATCGAACTATCACCACCTGAAAGCATCGACGTTGAGGAGTTGGCCAACAAAAGAAGGGATACAAGAGGTATTAAAGAGCCTACCAACTGCAGGTCAAGACCAACAACCACAAAGCACACACACACAACTCAAACAAAGACAACTAACAATACGATATCACACACTTCTCTCACAAGACGCAAACAACTTACACGTTTGCCACTTACAATCCGTTCACGGAGAATATTTCACCAGCACCATCACTTAATAAAACAGACACCATCTCTAGTCTTGTCCCTGCCTGAAACGTTACACACAGATGCACTTGCTCACATTCAAGAAACGCAAACCCCCCAATCTCCTCCCCGAAAACGGCTTTCATAAAGACTTATAGGGCAGGAAATGCAGCACTGAGAAAATAGAATAACAAGGCAAAAGTCCATCATAAAGGTGAAACAACCCATTGGGGATTTGCCCTCAGATATGAGATGTGCTCTCATAGATAAAGAGAAACACCAGAAACTGAGAGAGACATTTGGGTCGGATGTGGACCGGTTGGTACTGGAGCTGGTGATTGATTCACTGCCTCCAGTCATCAACCATAGTGATTTGAACGCACTGATTATTTAAAAAATAGGTATTTTTAAAGAATTATACAAAAATAAAAAATGTGTTTAGATAAAAAAGGAGATAAAGAAAAGGAAACCCTAAAACTGTGAACATTGGTTTAGAAAAGAAAAAAAGAGCTAAATGAGGCTACTTTGGATTGGAGCTAGAGTAACCGTCATTTCACCTTTGCATGATTTATATTTCATCTTTTTCCCTTCACTTTTTGTTTGTTTGTCTGTCTGTCCTTGTACCGCCCACTCTGTGTTGGGCCTTTACGGCTAAAATAAAATCAATTGGTAATTTGTCCGCTAAGTTGAACAGACGTGTTTTTTCTGCTGATAAGTTAAATGCTTGCTGTTTTTGCTTGTTGTAGGTTTTCTCTTTAGGGATTGCTTTTTGTTTACCATTTCCTTCTGCGTCTTTTGACGCACTACCTGCGTTAGCAGGGTTGTGTTTATTACTGGTCTCCCCGTTTAGGGGCGAATTGTGTATCTTATGTGGAGCATGGAGTTGGACAACTTTATGGAATTGTTACCTGAGCTAGAGAGCTTCTTAACGAAAACTCAAGAAAGCACCGAAAGTAGTTATGTGTCCATGGCCAAAAGGAGGCAGTTACGCGTCAGCAGCCCAAGTCACCAGCAACGGAGTACAAGTCAGAGAGGATAAGCTCAATGAATACAAAGAATTATTACAGAAGGAGGGGACGAATGTGAGATTGATCCCATCAGAGGAAGTTAGAGAAAACACCAAAATGAAAGCCATATTTAACCGGACATTTTCACTAGCAAAAAAAAAAAGAAGAAAAAAAATAGTGATGGCATCGAAGGATGCCGTCGAAAAATGTTTAAACCAAATTTAGAATGAGGTAAAGTTCGCAAACAGAGGGAAACGTTTTGGTACGGTAGAAGTGAGATTTGCTTCCGAAAAGGAAGCGTTCAATCACCCAACCACGCCCCTAAAGTTGGCAGAACTGATGTTACTGCCAACCTACCTCGGAAGCAGGACTTCCAGAATTGAAATTGGGGGATTCCCACCTGAGGTGAATGAGATGTGGCTGAAAAAAGCCATAATGCTGAACTTGAAAGACGAGGTTAACATTAAAAGCAAACAAGACAGAAAGCAACAGTAGAATTGATGGGGTTATGGACCTGGAAGTGGCAATTCAGGCTACCCCAAGGGATCTGGAGGAAATTTCAGATCAAATTATCCTGCTAGATAATATCAAATTGATAATTATGGTAGAGGGCAGAAGCCCAAAGTGTTACAAATGTGGGAGAAAAGGCAACATAAAGGCCAAGTACCTTCAGGTTACACAACAAGAGGCACACCGTACACCTAGCACACTACTACAACCAATGAAATCAACAAGTCTTAGTACAGAAAACCTCTCCAACCTAACCGACAAACTGTGTTTGGCCTTTATGGCTATAATGAAATCAATTCCACTCCTTCATTAATTTTCTCTCATCTTTTCTCATTTGCGCCCCCTCCTACTTTTGTGCTCTTTATTTGTACTGTCATGTTTGTATTTGTACTGTCCCCTCTATATTTAGTACCTTGTGGACAATAAAGAATTAATTCTTAATTTGGACGCATCAGGTATGACCCGATTATAGGCAGAGAGAACAAACTATTGGCCGATTGCAAGCCGGGCAGAGTGCCCTGGTTGTTGTGAAAGCTTACAATGTCCACGTCAGCACCATCTATCAGCTGCAACAGCGATACAATAACACTAACAGCTCTGCAGACCGTGCCCTCAGAGGGGGACCCGGGTGTCCACACCCAGGCAGGACCGCTTGATCCACCTGCAACACCTCCGTGATCGCTTCAAACCAGCCAGCGTGACAGCTCGCGAGACCACTAGCATTGGACAGCGACCAATCAGAGACGAAACGGTACGACGTCGGCTGGCCGCCAACGACTTGCGTTGCCGTCGGCCTGCTCGAGGGCCTGTCATCCCCACCCGCCACTGTCATGTACGACTACATTGGGCTAAACAGCACCGACGTTGGCGGCATCAACAATGGAGGTCGATATATTCTCTAACGAGAGCCAGTACTGCGTTTCTACCTCGGATGGCAGAGTGAGGGTGTGGCATAGGAGGGGTGAACGCTAAAGAGACGCATGTGTCATGGAGAGAGACGCGCGGGTGGCTAAAACATCATGGTTTGGGGTGCTATAGACATGAATCAGAGAACTGGGCCCCTGTATTCTAAAATGTTGGTGCAGGCAGAGGGAATGGCATCACAGCGAAGCTCTACGTTTACCAGACCCTAAGGCCCTTCTTCGCGCGTCATCATAGCCACGTGTCCCAGCTCCCTCCCACACAACCAGGGTCATCATGGACTTCCTGTGTCAGCACAACATCAGAACTATGCTGTGGTCGGCTCTCAGCCCGGATTTCAACCCAATTCAACACCTGTGTGGTAAAATCCAGAGACGGCTGAACCAGGTGGACCCAAGGCCGACAACTTGAGTGGAACTAGAGGGAGCGTTCCTCAATCCACATTTCTTTATTTTCTCGAGACTATGCCCGTTTATATAAACTAGGGATTGATAGATCAAAATCTGTGTATGACTAAAATATATCTAGTATTGTTTTAATATTATCGATGGTGAATTATTGAACTAAGTAGCGGATTTATGCCAGACAACTCATCAAATATTAAAAATCATAAGCAATGGAGTGGGATACTCCGAATAACAATGGAAGAAATATAAATTATTTATTGAAGGCTCTTTCGTTCGTTTCTAACCAAACACACTAAAACACGTACACGCGCCACACTTCCATATATGGATTAAACAGAAAAAAAGACGGATTTAGGTATGACTGTATTTTTAAGAGTTTTCTGAATGTTCGTGATAATGAATTAGAAGAAAGTAAATGCTGTCCCTTATCCTCGTAGTAACTCTCATTCCACCAGCAACCCTTATACAGGAGTCAACCTTTTTTCGTGGTATGAACATACTCTGACGGTGTTATGATTCTTAGTAATTCCCTAACGTATTCTTCTTGAAATGGTTTTCTGTTTTTATATATCTATATTGTACTGTGTATGTTTAGAAATAGTTATTTTCATGTATAAAGGTAATCGTGTTGTTTGTTCTCTGTTTCTGATATGTGATTCTGTTTCTTCTTTTTGAAAAAGTCCGTAAGAACGCAATCTCACTTAACAATATGAAAATAATTAGGAAAATTGTTTTACGGAATTTCGTGTAACGACCCGATTTTCGTAAGCGTTGTACTTCGTGGCAGATCTTGTCTGGGTAGCGTTCCAAATACGTCACTAAAGTAAGATGCAAGGGAAAGACATGGCGCTACTAATCCGGAACGAGATGTGAGCAGACCAGTTCCTCTCTTACAACAATCTGGTCAACACAGGTAGCCAGAAGGGATAAGGTTATCACGTTGGATATGAAGACAGTAAAAATTGCCTCCTGAACCCCATGAAACAGGAGATGAAAGAGATTTTGCTCGACGCTCTAAAGATTTCATGTATTTAATTTTTGCCAAATCACTTTTACAAGGAACAAAACACAGGATTGTGACTAAGTAAATAAATAACGAAATGAAAGGTCTGCTCACATCAGGTCTGCTCACATCAGGTCTGCTCATGTACAGGTAAAATGGTCAACAGGATAATGTATCAGTGTGAGTTATCTCTTCTGTTCATCTCACACTGCAGACATACAGCTGAGCCCTGGTCTAAAATTCTCCGATCGTGTATAAAGTTAGCTTGTTACTATTGTTGTTTAAGCACACATCAAACAGAATTATGCTCCAAGACGTTCCAGTTAAAAACATTGCGTCGTTTTTTAGATAGTAGTGTAGCATTAGAGTAAAATGTTTGTTGCTATTTCTAATATCTCCTATAACTAGATAAAAACTTTCTCGTTGGCTAGTATTGAAATTTATTTGTGAATATCCATTATTGTGTATTGAACCGTTCAAATCCCACCGAGGGCGGCTTGCCTCTCTTCCTTCGAGGTCTAGGAAATAAGTACCCGATGAGTACTGGGATCGATTTAAACGACTAATATCCTTCGAAAATTCCAAACCGGGTGCCTACAGTTGAAAGGATTTAGTTCAAATTATCTCCCTTCCGCCTTCTCGCTATGAAATGGTTGTTTATTGTGTTGATAAAATAGTTGTTTACACGTTGAAGGCTTCGACATGTTGCTACTCGGTCACTTGTGTTGCGCTGAGTAAATGACTAACGTACATAACTCTCACTTTATAGTTTAATAATTAGCTTCTGTTATACTTATAATACAGAGCAGTGATGATTTATCTGACATTTTGTTTACATTGTAGAAGCTAATTATTAGAATAGTATTTTTACTAAAGTTATGGCAGGAGTAAGTTGCAGACTGTGCCAAGACCGTCAGCACCACCCTTCTTTTACGATATGTACAGCAGAGCCAAAGGAGGATATCCAATGTGGTAGTTTGACCTGCTAGAAGTAGCAGCAAAACCTCTCAAATCCCGCCTTATGGTATTTTTCGGAAAACAGACAATCATTGGATAACGTGGGTTGAGATTAAACTCTCTCTGGAAGACGGGATGGTCACGACTGAGCATATGTGCTCAATATCAGGGTTGATATGGTACTCAAAAACAACAATGTTGTAATCAACAAGTATCGATTTACCTAAATATGCCCTGCATGTAATTGTAATAAAGAAAGAACTGGTTGTACCAAAGTGTGCCGAATAATGACGGCACTACATATATATGTGTACACACACACACACACACACACACACATACACACACACACACACACACACAATTATATATATATATATATATATAGTTTAGAGAAAAAACCCCACAATTATTGAATTCATCCATGAAAATCCACAATCACATATAGAAAAAATTAATAAGTAAATACACTAAAAAGACCTATAATAAAAATCCCCATAGTACAAAGTATTAAATATTAAAATTATATATTGGATTTTTATCCCTAATATTATTATCATAATTATTTCATATATATATATAATGGAAGTTATGAGCGGTAGACGTGTCAATTAAACCCAAAGGTTTAAAAGTAAATCACGATATATATATATATATATATATATATATATATATATATATATATATATATATATATATATATATATAGGTTATTAGAGTTAGAAGTTGGAATAAACATTTCAGGGATAAAAATATTCGTTTTACTACCGGTATAATTACCTATGTTAACCCTAGACATAAAAATGCAAGCACATTATGCTCATAGGTTACAGGCAATGACAAAGATAAACATGAGTTTATCAGGAGTAAAATTTAAAGTAACCAGAAAATGAAGAAATATTGATCAACAACAATTGACTAACATCAATTATTACTTTTTGATACAAATAGACTGTATCCCATCTATAGTCTATTTGTATTAAAAAGTAATAATTGATGTTAGTCAGTTGTTGTTGATCAGTATTTCTCCATTTTCTGTTTGCTTTATATATTGCTGAGACCCCCTTCGGTCATGACTGACCATGGGATTGCACCTAGAAAATTAGCCTCTGAGTCACAAGTCCGGGCAAGGTTGTTTATGGAAGACCAGCAGTCACCCGTGCATACCAGCTTCCCGTCTCCACGCCACCAGTGTTATCCAAGGGAAAGGCAAAGGCCGATACAGCTGAGCACCTGTGACGTCGCAACTCATTTCTACAGCTGAGTGAACTGGAGCAACGTGAAATAAAGTGTCTTGCTCAAGAACACAACACGCAGCCCGGTCCGGGATTCGAACTCACAACCTCTCGATCGTAAGCTCGATGCTCTAACCACTGAGCCATGCGCCTTCACTTTTTGCTTGTTTGTGCGCAAGTCTGTGGGTGAGTGTGTGGTGCGCATACACATGTATGTATGTATGTATGTATGTATGTATGTATGCATGTATATATGTATGCATGTATGTATGCATGTAAGTGTGTGTATTCACTTTATATATATATATATATATATATATATTGTTGTGTATGGGGAGAGTCATTCTCTTTTAGCGCCTTATTTAACACACTCACCGGTTTCCACTCATCTGCTTATTTATTTTTCCTAAAATATTCGTTGCGTCTTGCAACCTTTTCGATAGTCGTTGACTCTGTCCGTTATCCGAGCTACCTCCTTTTTGTTTGTTTGTACGCAAGTCTGTGGGTCAGTGTGCGCGCGCATACACATGTATGTATGTATGTATGTATGTATGTATGTAGGTATGTATGTATGTATGCAAGTGTGTGTATTTATGTATGTGTGTGCTTATGTATATATGTATGTATGCGTATACGTTTGTACGTATGTATTCTGTATATTCATGTGTTTGTGTTTGTGTGTTTTATGCGTGTTTGTGTGTGTGTGTGTATGTGTATACCTCTGTCTCCTCGTATGTCTGTGCATGGGTTTTTGTGACTACGTATTGTGTCTGTATGTATGGGTGTGTGTCTCAATGTGTGTCCTAGTGTGAAGTGAAGTGTGTGTGTGTATATGGTCACGTGTTTCAGCCTTCATTTGCGCATGTATGTGTGTATGTGTGCTTGTCTGTTCATATTACCTATGTACCTACCCATCTGTATGTCTTTCTGTTTACATTCATATACATTTACCTACATACATATGCATAAACATATACGTATACGAATACATATACATACACACATAAATACATCTACATAACAGTCCTGTATCTATTCTACCTACCTATATATATATATATATATATATATATATATATATATATATATACATATATATGTGTGTGTGTGTGTATGTGTGTGTGTGTGTGTGTGTGTGTGTGTGTGTGTGTGTGTATAAAAAGGAGACCACTAGGTGGACTGTTAATGTGCTAGAAGAAGATCACATGTAATGTGTCTACTAAGACCGAATTGTTCTCAAAGGAAATTTAGCGAAGTAACAAAAACGTATGCGGGTAAGACAAGTGAAGATTACATAAATATATACGGTTATCTGTAAACTAGTTTCGAAATTAACATTTTCTTACCGAAAATATCTGTTTCTCATCAGTATAGACCGCTAAATAAATATAATTCTCAGAATGGTATTACATATATATTAATTAATATCCAATTTTTTACCCTATTGTTTTAATTTAATTAACCATAACCACGTTCTCAATGTTGGTATATTCGATGCAGAAACATTTTCTGCGGAGATATTTCCGGATTCAGCTCGCAAAATCGAAGACTTTTAAATCTTACCATAAATGTAATAAACAGAATCGTGTACACGTGCTCCATTCGTGGAGAAAACTAATATACGATTCTGAGAATTATATTTATTTAGCAGTCTGTACTGATGAGAAACAGATATTTTCGGTAAGAAAATGTTAATTTCGAAACTAGTTTACAGATAACCGTATATATTTATGTAATTTTCACTTGTCTCACCCGCATACGTTTTTGTTACTTCGCTAAATTTCCTTTGAGAACAATTCGGTCTCAGTAGACACATTACATGTGATCTTCTTCTAGCACATTAACAGTCCACCTAGTGGTCTCCTTTTTACATATACATATACAATAATCCTTTGAGATCTCAGATATTTATATATATATATATATATATATCTATATATATATGAACTGTGGTATGGGGTTATGATTACCTACTATATATATTTCCTATTTAGTACTGGGTACATTTCATTTATGAGGACGTACTCATGTATTTGTCTAAATGTTGTGTCTTTTGGGTGCTTAGATAAAATGTGGATGTCAAGTTGACCTAGGTTGCCTCCATACTGGTCCTTGGCATGTTGGTAGAGTACGGAGGACTGTTTTTTGTCGTCATATTGTCTCAAATGTTCATTAGTCTTTCCCCAATGCTCCTAGATGTCTTTCTTATGTATATCATTTTCTCGTCTTTACAAGCACTCTCTATGCCCCTTACATTGTAGTCTACATTTCTAGTTTTACAGTTAATGCCAGGGTTAATCCTACATACCATGCAGTTATCATTTGAGAATACGATAAGCACCAATGTTTATTTCCTTGTGTTCCTTTTTGTTGAAGAGCGTAGGCTCGAAACGTAAAATACTTTTTCACCTTCCAGAGCGTTAAACTAATACACATGTTTGATGTTTATAGACCTGCCTTCGGCTTTTGTTTTTCTGTAAATTTCAACTACACACACACACGCACGCACGCACGCATACACACATACATACATACATACATACATACATACATACATACAAGTTATAATGATGAAGTCAAACCAAATAGTGATATTTTGAAATACGTTAAGTTCTAAGTGTTGCATAATGGATGCTTTTCCTTCCAAATATTACGTAGACCTGAAAAGCACGGATGAAGTGATTTCAAAATATTGCTTTTTAGCTTGACTTCATTTGACTACATATTGGTAATGGGTGATTTAAACCTCTCTTAAATAAACTGGCTTACAAATACTATGAAATTAGGCAACTGCACTACACAGGATAAAGCAGCAGAGGACTTAATCTTTAATTTAATGGATACATTTTTCCTGATACTACTAGTGCTTGAACCGAAAAAAAAAAAAAATAAAACGATCCTGGATGTGGTTTTGTTGTATTATGGCCCATTCAAGTAGGGAGTTATTGTTGAATGAGTTTTATCCAGGTATCGGTGGCTTACCTGGTATCCCTTGAAGAAATTTGTCTAGAGTCCGTTTAAAGATGATGCAATTTTTTTGTTTGATTTGTTTTGGAACAATGTTAATCAGGGCAGGGCCAGTTGAGGGAAAGACCACTCTAGCTCCATCCATTGCATTTCAGTTGAAAAAAACTCTCCTCTCGGAACACGACATGATACTCTGTAACTTTAATTTCCAGCATACCAAAACCAAACCAGTCACTCCCACTCCACTTCACTTATTTGACAACATAAACTTTCACAAACCAGACTGGGGAGCACTAAGAAAAGATCTGTCTTTTATCGAGTTGTCCTTCACTCACAGTTTCTCTGACATTGAAACGATATGGCAGCGCTTTGAGGACATTATTAGCTATACATGCTGAAAATACGTTCCTACGAAATTCAGAAGCACGAACAGAAACAGGCTCCCTAGAGAGAGAGAAAAAAACACTCATCAGGAATATCAAAAGACTTAAAGAAAGAAAATCAACCATTTAGAATACTCCCACAAACAGCATTCACATTCAACAAGGAAAAGGCTTTGAGTTTGAAAAACAGCATCAGAAGATCAGCATGAAAACCTGCATTGAGAATCAGAGAGCTGCAGAGGAACAGCGGGTAATCAAAAGAAAAAAAAATCAGAGCCCAATAAACATAAGACTGCTGTCTCACCCTTTGGTCCACTGATTGAAAATAACAGCGTTCTCTAACACGATGCTAAAGAAATGGCAGAAATACTGCAGAAACAATATTTCTCTGTCTTAAATGATCCCACTGATATCGACGCAAGGGATGAAAACGAAGTTGATCCTTAACATATTATCTCGGACATAACTTTTACTGCCTCAGATATCATAGTAGCAATAAATGAGATCAAGTACTGTTTTGCTGTAGTCCCTGATAGATTCCACGCTAGTGTCCTGAAGGAATGTAAACACCAACTTGCAGTCCCCCTAGCCAAGATCTGGAGACATCATTTAGACTCAGCTCTTATCCGGTTTGTCATTCCGGTCTTCAAATAAGAAAATATATCATTAAAGTGTCTGAAAGGGTAGTGAGATCAAGGTTAGCTGGCTCCCTTGGGAACCACAATCTTCTAAATTCTAACGAGCATGGCTTTCGTTGCGGCAAGGACTGTCTAACATAGTAACACAGCTTTTACATCACAAGGATGATGTCCTGAAAGTCTTAGGATAAGCTTCGAACTCTGATGTCATATATTTTGATTTCAGCAGTGTCCACAGAGGTGACCACATATCCTACTGTCAAAATTGTCAAAATTCCGTGCAAAACTTCTAAACTAGACTGAGCATACCATTGAGAAAAGAACACATTGTGATCGGTGGAATCCACTCATACCCAGCAAAAGTTACCAGTGGTGACGCCCAGGGGACTGTCTTGGGGCAGCCTCTGTTTATAGTCTATATAAACGACATTTTAAGTGTCATAAAAAAAGCAAAGTCGGACTTGTTCCCTCATTGTGTGGCAAGCAGTCCTATTTAGGTGTAACGCTGCTTCCCCAATATCGGAGGTGGTATGAGTAAAGAAACCCTGAAAAAGTGTTGCCTGCAATATGCTTAGAATTAATCGGTGATGTCTATCCATCCAGTTTATTGCAGTCAAGATAAAGCTAAGAAAAATCAGGAAACATTTTCATCGTTAGTTGCTGGAATGTAAGAACTTTACAAAGCGCCAAAGACAGTCTTGAAAGAAAAATAGTATTAACGGCAAAGATAATCTCCTCTCATAATATTCATATTGCTACTCTAAGTGAAATCAGCCACGCAGATTCCGTTATATTAAAAGATTTTTTGAGATCGAACTCAAAACCGAGTAGTTGGTATCTAACATTTGTTCATAACACTGATATTTATCGTGGTTTTCGTATTTTCTCTTCTTTATGAAGCGTCTTATTTTTCTAAATAAAAAAAAAAACAGATCTATAAAACTGATACTTGCCTCAAATTATAATAGCATTTCGATTTTAATTTTTACTTGTGATGTCAAAACTATTGTACAACTGGTGACTGCGAAGAAGGTTGCACGAATTTGTAAGCAACAGACATTCAGTCTTTGAATGCTCGTCCATTTCTCTATATTTAATGAGAATATTGATTGCTAGTTCTTCGGCAAGTTACTACAAGTTGTACACTCCCACTGACGACTCTCTACTTTAAAACAGTGAGACGTGTTCTAAATTGTATTCTCACGCTTGCTGATGCAAGCTGCAAAATGATATTAATTATCAAAAAATATTTTCTTTCTTTGCATAATAGATTTTATCTTACTTTTTTAATATTCAATACAAAGTGAATACAGAGTAAATTCATACTTCCCACATACTATTTGCAGGTGTTAATTATGAGCAATGTGATGTAAAAATTCAATATCGTGTTAGGAATCGATTTTAAACAACGATGTATTAAATTTATTCATTGATTGTCAAAATGTCAATAAGACCTTCGGAGTTTTACGGAAAATGTTAGTTTGGATATAAATTTTAATAATCTCCAGATGAAACAGGTACAAAAAACATTAATCTATAAAACACATGTGTCTGCCTGTGTTCTTCCACAGGTGATCGATGAGACCTTGGCTTCACCTATAAAGTCGATTCGGGTTTTATATATCGGTATATATTAATAAGAAACATTATGATATGAAACTACCGATCACATGCAAGCACATTTAGTCTGTGGCATCATTTGGTATGCTGACTGGCAGTCTTTACGGAGTTCATGCTTAGTTTTTGTTGCCTGGATGCGTGCCTCTACTCAGATAATCAGGAATTTGTGTTTTTCGTGCAAGGAGCCTGTTCAGAGAAAGCTATTTCCAGACTCTCTGACACTTCTCATAGCTTTCACAGTTATTCTCTACAAATAATTGTAGGGATCTTCCTGTCCACTGACTGTCCTCTGCTCTGTTCCACTTTCGCGTTAGATTAGTTGCCTGGTATGCGTACAGGGTGTGTTCAAGCTATATTTCGTCATTTTCATAAAAGGAAAAAAAAAAAGCAAAATGTCCTCTCCAAAAATAGAAGTATTTTAAAAATTCAAAAAAATACTACTACAAAATGGCTGGAAGATAAGCCCCAACAACAGTCGCAAGATGGTACAGTAAACTTGCAAATGCGTTCGTCAATGAGTCCTTAAGAAGCTCTTCGAACACCTCCTTCTTGATCTTGATATTCAAGGCAGAGAAGTTAGAGTCTTTCTCAATCGCACCTCATACATTATTATTATACATGGGATTGCAATCGGGAAAATTTGGAGGCGAAATATGGGGCTGCTACAGGCGTAGAAATTCTTCCACAACCTCTTCTGATTATTTCTTGAATGATAGAAAGGCGACTAATCCTGCTGCTATACATGGCAGCATCATTCCTCCCCAGTAACATTCTTCTCCAACCAGGATTTCAGCAGCTTCACATAACCGTCTGCATTGAGCCCAAGGCCCTGTTCATCACATTTTCTCAACAACAATTCTAATATGTATGCTCTCCAATGCCGTTGATCCAAAGATCCATTGATTTCATAACATATTCATAGAGAAGACGACAATAATGAAATGGAAATAATGTTTAAAGAAAGAAGAGAAAAGGAGTTGTGTTTACGTGTGTATCTCATTTTGAAAACCTGCCTAAAAAGATTTTAAAGAATAAAGATATAAAACCAAAAATCAGTCATGTGAAGACCGTTTTTCATACGGACTAGCTGTTATGATATTTAATTTCGAAGAAATGCAGTGAAGGTGTCCGACAAAAAATTTATATATGCCTCTTTATAGAAGAGAACATTTAATTATAGTGAGGGTATCGGAAGTATCAATGGAAAACAAATCTTTGTTTGTCTTTGCCTTCCTCAATAACTCTGGGTGCGTTGAGGATGTAAGTATGGGGAAAAGTGAAAACTTGCTTGCAGTAAACGTTTACATTTGTTTCGAAGTAGTGGTCACGAGAGTATACAGGCTTGTTTCTCCGTAAATTGCTTAGGAGACTAGTTTGAGACTAGTGGTGGAGGCCAGAAAGCTCAGATATTTTACGCAAAAGGAAGGAGACTTACAGATTTTTCCTGCAAAAAGAAACAATAGCATCCACAATTTCTTTGCCATCTTAAAATGATTAAATACGCAGCTGTCTTAAAAATAGTCGAACCAATATCGGATATAATATACCGGTAAAGAAGATAGGATAGTCACGGCGAGAACGACAATCGAGTAATAAATAATTGATGCACAAATATTTCTCTCGGCATTTGAGCAATTTCAGTTGAGAACTAAAGTATTTATGACTCAGTGCGAACCAGGATCTAAAACTCCGACCAAGGTGTGTTACAAAATCTAAAAATTATTTATATAACATTTACAAACATTCTAGAAAAATTAAACTTTACAGAGAAAATAGCAATAACGTCATCATGATCTGCAAAAACATCAACAACGATACAAATACACAGGTTTACACAGAATGCATTTGAATACAAACAGTCCACATACAGAAAAATAAACTTTGTAAACATAATATTTCATAATCTAAAAATTTTGCACTTCATCATTAATAGCATTAAGATTTTGTTGTACTTGGGGATGGTCATATTGCCAGTTTAGCCAATAAAAACACACGCACTGTATATTTGGTGTTAATTTGCTTCAGCTTTATATTACATTAATCTTAATCTTATTTCGGCCAGAGTTCTTTCGTCACACTTCTGTGACCTCATCAGTGGTCCTTTGTTTCCTTCTTTCTTATGTGTGTCTCACCTTGCTAACTACCAGCATTAAGATTCTTTTTAATGCTTGTAAAATAAACGCAACATTCATGGAACAGTTATTTACGTAACCTTATTAATTCAATAGAGTAATTCCCGTGTTCCAAACTATGCTCAAATCAGGCTAAAGAGCCCATTTCCCAACAAAGACAGTTTAATCACATATATAAAAATATGTATTTAATTTAATGAATTGCAACTCTCGTGGTGTAACAGAATCTATCCAGCACACCTGCGCTATGACCGCCACTAGAATTCATGGGCTTACAGAAATCGAGTGAGCAATAAAGACAATGCAATATGTCCAGATTGTGACATTACATTCCACACAATCCATCACAGCATTTCCATTAGTCATTATAGGTTCGTTATTTATAGGTTTACTCAAACGGCCCATTGATCGCTTGAGAAAAAATGGACGACCTAAAGAGTTAATGTTATTTTTGTCAGAATCATATCTGGTTATAACAAAGTAGAAAACTGAAGGAACGGTACAAGTATGCAGGTAAGGAAGAGAGGCAATAAGAATCAGTAGAAGTGGGAGAATGATAAAGAGGAAAGTGTCATAGACGTCATTATCTCGAAAAGGACTAAGATGAAGAGAAGGAAAGCAAGGAAGAGATGAAGGGAATAGAAAGGATAGAGGAGTGAAGACATTCAATAGAAAAAAGGGACAGGAGATAGCCGAAATTAAGGAAACAACAGTCATAAAAATGTTAGTGTTTTTAATTGGGCCGTCACACAGGAAAATATCTGCACTGTTTTCAAGCCAGTTACTCTTCAAATACTGTTTTGAAATCTGATATAAGCCACTTACACACATGACCAACTTAAATCTTTAACATCTGGTCATTTTTAACTGTCGCGCATAATGGGGGAATTTTATAAGAAAATGAATGAAAAATCAGCAGTAACTATATTATGATGGCAAGGTTGAGAAAGCTTTGGTAAGCTTGAATATTAAATAGACAGAGTAAACTGGTTATTAACAGACACCCATTCTTAGAAATACGATGAAGATGGATTTATGGTCTAATTCATTTGAGATACTGCACTAGCTTAAGAACATTAAGGACAAAGAGAACACAAAATTCATACAATCAGATATATCCACTTACTGCGTTTCCATTAATCCTATATCACTGAAGAAGGAACTAATTTTTGATAGGAAAATTTCTCAGGTTATAAAGGAAGAAATAGATATTATAAGGGAAGCTAGAAAAACGATTATAAAATATAGAGGAAATCTTTGAACGAGGTAAAATAGATTTAATAACTTCGATATAACCATGGGTTCGAGCAACTCGGCTCAAGTAACAGATCTTTTAGGCATTTACATTTTAAGATCGATAGGCCCGGAATTTCCGAAACTAGGGTGCGGATCGTACAAGGATGATGCACTCTTTGCAACAGAAAATTGTAACATACGCATATAAGGGACGTATAGGAAGAAGCTCATAAAATTCTTGAAGCGATTATGACTTAAGATATCAATAGAAACTGAGGAGTATTGTAGAGTTAATATTATGTTCTACCTTAGCACTGGATGACATCGCCATTTCCATAGTGAAAATGAAAACCTTAAGTATGTAAGTAGAAGATCTAACTATCTAAAAAGTATCATAAACTCCTTCCCGATGAGGTGTCTCCTGCAATCTCTAGTCTATCGGCGAATGAGAACATCTTTAAAAGACACAGGGGATACGAAAATATGGCATTAACGGAAGTTGCTTATAACGAAAAAAATCCAGTGTATCTCTCATGACGATTCATATCTTACTATGATGAACATTATGTCCGTCTGTCGCCCGGCTGTCCGTCTGTCTGTCTGTTCCCTTTCCACGGCCAAACTGCTGGACCAATGGTCACAATGTTTTTCGGGATTACGAAGGAGGTAATCAGGAAGGTTTTTAGCGAAATAAATGTAAAGAAGTATGATTATTTACTGGATATTGAGTTTTGTATTAATAAATCATCTTTGATTTTTTTAAAATTAAAATTCCGTCAACGAGGATTAACTGTGAATTCTCAGCTCCCCGTATATTCCGGGAATTTAGAGGGTTTAAATTTGCGATACTATCCTTTTATTCCTCATCGTAGATGGACAGATTCCTAAAGATTCCACTCGCGTATCCACAGCAAAGCACAAGGCCAGACTTTAGATCGTGTAGGTGTATTTTTATCCACTCCAATGTTTACACATGGCCAATTATACGTCGCTATGAGTAGAGCAACGGACTCCCTTAATTTGAAAATTAGTTCCGACTAAACCGGAGATATCATCTACAAAAAAGTTTAGTAATCATATTAATATTATCGAAAGAAATATGATTCATAATTTAAATAAAGGAATTTGTGAACGTGAATGTGTAAGAGTATAAAAAAGCGTAAAAGAGTGTATACAACTAAAATAAAAGTATATCTAAATAACATTTTTTTAAATACTTTCTACGCATTGGTCGAAGGAAGCTCTGGCTTCCGTTGGGAGTGATCTACATAACATTCCTGATACAGAGGCTGGGAGGCTATTTCTATTCGGGAGTGAAACGTCATCACATGTCACTTAGTCGCAAACACATGTCATATAGCTGCAATAGAATTCTGTATCACCAACAATAATGTGATTTCTCTGGGTAGATTTGATAGTACTAGTAATGACATCACATCACTTATAAACTTAACTCAAGTTTGCACCGGAGAGGTAATGGATGAGGAATGGCAACATATGAACAAAACATGAAGAGAAAAAACACGAGTTTAATGGTCGATCCTAAGTCGAGCAAAATCTTATGAAATTGAACAATGCAGATGTGTTATTTATTTTAATCATTTCTTTATTATTGTTTTATTTTTAACTTTCTTATTTTTAAAAACTTCCTTTAATACTTTTTAATTTGCCTCAAATTTAATCTTATTCTAAATTTTATTTTTTAATATTAATTCTTAATCTATTAAACGGTTTACCTTTTTAAGATTATTCACATTTAAATCAATTTAGAATTATATTTGGCCTTCAATTTCATTTGGTTTTAAATAACTCTACTCGATTCTATTTTATTTTAACCCCACAACTGTCTCTCTATATTTACTAAGATAAAAAATTTAATAACCATTATCTATACCTTGCCATACACACACACACACACACACACACACACACACACACACACACACACACACGCAGACACACAAACACACACATATACACATACATATACATATATACATACGCACATATATACAATATGCACATACATACATACATACATAAATACATACATACATACATACATGCTTACGCGTGCGTGTGCGTTGACTGCTGTACATTTCTACTATAAGTGAAGTAAAAAGTATTCCAAAAACGAAGCAATCTCACATTTTGTTAGTGAGTGTGGCAAGCTGGCCCAAAGGCACCACTAAGTTTGGCCACTGGAAGCTATGTAAAAAGTACTGTCTGGAAAGAGTACGGAAATGGTATGAACATGAACCAGAAGGAGTAATCGAGAACAAGAAATATAAGATATTGTGGCATTTTAGAATCCGGTTTGACTCCCTAATCGATGCTCGGAAACCAGACATTGTTGTGGTAGATTATGGAAAAAAGGAAGCCAAGATTATAGATATTGTAATACCTGGGGATGCACACATAAGTGACAAAGAACTACAAGAAATTTGAAAGCACAGACTATTAAAAGAAGAAATTGCAAGAATGTGGACAACTAGGAGAGTGTTTGTCGTCCCAGTAGTTGTAGGGGCATTCAGAGTACTACCAAGTTAGAGAAATCTGTCAGAGAAATTGGAATTGACATGAGAGCAAGTAAGTCCAAGAAGCTGCTCTGCTGGAGACAGCTAGGATTTTGAGATTGATACTTGGATGTTGAATGTCTTCCACGACAATTAACGACCAAGTAACAAAGTTTATAATGTGCGGAAAGAGACCCTGCGAGATATCTGACAACAGGCAGCTGTTTGCTCTCACAGAATCAACCAGAGGAAGCAAGACCGACCGGTTTGAGAAGTAAAACATCAACAACAACAACATCAACAGCAACATCAACAGCCACAGCAAAAGCAACAACAGCAACAATTATGGTTAATAATGTGTAAGAGCTTAATGAGGGACCTAGCCGAAAGTAAGGAAAGTTGCTAGTGACAGATAGGAACGAGGGAGTACTGGAAGCAGCGAAAAAACTAAAAACGAAGGAAGAAGTATGAAAAGGACACGAATAAGAGTTCCGCAAGAAGGGAATGCACAATCAATTCCATGTAGCCACACTAGGAGTTGCTGGAAGACAAAGGTGGGATCGGCTGAAGAAAGGAACTCTAAAAAAAAGAGACAGAGAGCACTATACTAGCAGCGCAAGACCAAGCTTTGGCCACGAACTAAAGGGCCAACCTTTGGAATGAGCGAATATCTCCGCAGTATCGAAACTGTAACAGAGAGGACAATACCATTGCCCATATCACAAAAGAATGCCCTAGACTTTCCCCAAACCACTACAAGTTGTGGCGACATGATCTAATAGCAAGAGTGTTACATTGGAAGCTGTGCAAATAGTGGGAGCTAGAGAGAGACAAGACGTGTTATGCACACAAACCTCAGAGAGTGGCGGAGTTGGAGTCTAGTAAAATGCTCTGGGATTTCCCAATCGAAACAGATCAGGCGTTTGAGCCTAACAGACCTGACCTGGTGCAGGTCGACAAGATGCACCACATGTGCTACATAGTTGATGTTTCATGGCCCTTTGAGCCACTAATAGTCAAGTGGGAAGGCGAAAATATAGATAAATACAACCCTCTTAAGTAAGAAATAGCCAGGATGTAGAAAATGAAGAAAGTGAAGATATTTCCAATTATTGTTGGATCCTTGGGGACAGTATCAGAAGGCATCAAGAGGAATATTAAGAAAATTGAAACAGAGTACCCAATAGAACTATTACAAAAGGTCTGTTTCCTTGGCACGGTCAGAATAATCAGGTAAGTATTAGATATCTGAAAAGAACGGTTAGCATACCGTAAGTTACAGGTATCAACCCCGCAACGCATGTTTCAAGAAAATCTGCGATAAAAAGAAATAATAATAATAATAATAATAATAATAATAATAATACTAATAATAATAATAATCCTTTGTTTATTAGCCACAAGGGCCGACACAAATAAAACTGGACATTACAAAACATGAAGGACAAAGTGGGGTTACATTAAGTGTTGTGTAAAAATCAATAGCAATGAAAAATATAACAAAAAAAAATGCCTAAAAGAGGCAAATAACACTGGGCTACACATGGAGACCCCACGAAAAATCCACAAATTCCACGACCACTATGGTAATAGCCCACTTCCCATCTTTTTCTCCCAGCCTTGGAAACTCAAAAGCACAAGCTCAAAGTAGACCCATTGACACGGACCATCTTCGCCACATTCACCCACCTTTTAACAAAACTGATGGAAGTCAGCATTTCCCTCTCAACCCTCACTTTCCTTTCCAGATGGTATCTGAAAAAGTTGATGAGGGGCCAAAGAGAAAAGTATTTGTCTTTAGCTCTTTCTGTCTAGAGTCCACACAACCTCTTTCGCTACAGATGAAAATTGCCCTCCCTTGCCGGCCAAAGGAAGGTGATGTGGAATATTTTGATGGAATCAGCCAACAAGAGGACACGTCCTACATGTGACAGCAGGTGTTCGACATAATCCCATATATCATATATGCACGGGCACTGGACAAGTGCGTGCAGAATGGTTTCGTCGCTCTGCGCACATCTCGGGCATGTCTGACTAACGGCACTTCCGTGCCTGTAGAGTTTATATCGAACAGACAAAACCCTACCCACCTTCCGTAGCACTACCAGGCCAGGGATTTCTGGAAGTTATCTACAGGACTCGGCTCGAAAGTCCTCTGTAACAGACTGGTGAGTTGAAATTCATCGACGCCTAGAGTCACCCCAAGAACGTAGTTGCTTCCTTTCACCATTAACCCCCTATACAACACCATAGTATAACTTCTACTAACCTCATTTCCCGACTGTCTGAGGACCGTGAGTGCCTGGAGATACTCAAAGTGCCAGACGACCATCCACGGTCTACGCTTGATCCAAAATGGCAGATCACTCAAAGAGACGAGAGGAATCGCTGCATGTGCCGCAGTCTCAGCGCATGTCTGCACATCAAGAGCCATGGCATACCCAGCCCAGTTCATAGGGTCTTGACATCAAATGGAGCGTCTGAACAGCGGAGTTCGTCCCTTCCATAAGAGGCAGAAAAGCAGACGCTCCAGTTTGATCAGGTACGAACTGGGGCAAGGCACGACGGTGAGGTGGTAGTAAATGACTGAGGCGACGTATGTGTTCGCCACCTCTTTCCGACCTTTCAAGGATAGCTTCCTCTTCGCACATTTCTGGGTGAGACCGATTACCCTGCTCGTCACCTTACTCCAGTTCTTCTCCAGTTGGACGTCCAGTCCGAACCAGACTCCGGGTAATTTTACGGGCCCGACCGTCCAACGTACTACAACGCTGTCGCTCGGCATGGATCTACCTCTCCAGTTGCCGAGCTGCAGGTCCACCGATTTTCCCGGGTTAATCTTTGCTCTCTTTACTTCCTCGTGTTCTTTCACAGTAGTGCTGACACAACACTTCCGGATTTTAGTTAACGCGAGATGCCTCTCAAAGTCTCCAGTTTCCGAAGTAATGACTCGAGGGTCAGTACATACAGAAGGGATGATAATAGTCGCCCTTGACGGACCGAACGCACGATGTTGAATGGTTCCAATAGGTAACCATTCACCCGGAATACCAAGCAAATGACGCTGTATATGTCAACGATCCAACCGTGGAAAACCAGTCCGAAACCGGCCGCCGTGAGAACAGCTGCCAGATAATGATGGTCAACCCCATCAAAAGCATTTTACTAATCTCAATTGATCGGAGCCCCACCCACCTGTTTGGGACGGCGCATGTTTATGCGTCTCCAACCACTTTCTCAACGACAAACGTCAACCTCTTCACTAACACTTTGGAAAAGATTTCATGTCTGCGTTGGGTAGAGTGATTGGCATAAAATTATCTAATACCTCCTCCTTGTTTGGATCCTTTCTCAGAGTAGCAGTGATCATCGGCTCACAGATTTGGGAATTCTCTCATTCTGTTGCCAGTTGCAGTAGATATCTGCCAAGAGGCCTACAAATAAGACTAGCATATTAGAATAAAACTCATAGGGCAGACCAACTGATCCCGGCGATTTTCCTTCCATACTGTTTTTTTATCTCGTCCCGTATTTCCTCAATTGCTATCGGCCTTTCGCAACACTCCGCATCTCTTGCTGAGAGTCGTAGCAATCCATCGAGGTAGGCAGTGAAATCCCTCCTGTGATCTGACACACCGTTCGTCTCGAACAATTCAGCAAAATGCTGCTGAAAAGCTGCACATATCTGCTCCGGCTCGTTCACTGCGCGTACATTTTGGTCCACAAAAGACCGAATGGTGTTTTTGTTACCATTTTCCCCCTCAGCCACCGGGTCCATCGAGCAGCATTGGTTCCCCCTTTCTCAGAGCACGTGCTTTAGCTCTGACAATACAACCTTCGTGCTTAGCGTTGAAGTGTTTATCAAGGGCCAACCTCGCTGCCAGTAGGTCAGTTGCAATATATTTCCTAAGCATCTTTTCTAACTTTCTCACTAAATCGCCCTCTAATCTATTCCTTTCTACAGCTAAAACTTTGCTAAATCGAAGTGATTTTAGTTTGATAGCCCTTTTTAGCTTATACTAAAATTTATTGTTGACGATTGCCCCCGTCAAAGCTTTCTGAACTAACTCTTTAATCTGGTCTCTGTAAGCTTCGTACGCCAGGAGTGACGTGTTCAGCTTCCAGTAGCTGGGGCTCTATCTACGTATGCTATCGAAGTCAACTTTACAGGTCACCAATTTGTGATCTGTGTAGCCGACTATTTGAAATTGCGAACAATTAATACTATTCCTATCTGAACATCTGAAAATACTCTATCTAGATATAATCTTGATGTTCCGATGCGGTTTGCTCATGTCCACACTGGCAATCCAATCGGTACCTATCAGGCAGCTGAAACTGTCTGAACAGGTTTGCGAGGCTTTTGCAACCACCTTTCCTAACAGGTAGCCCTATACAATCCGTTTGTGCATCTAAGATGGCGTTGAAATCACCTATTAACTCTAAAGTTTGGAAGACCTCCAACCCAGGAAGACCTCCAGACGCCTGTAATATTCCGCCTGTCCTGCACCCGTCGGTGTGTAAACAGCTACCAGTATGAAGGCCCTACCGTTAATACCATTCACGTCCAGGACCACCAGCTTATCTTCTGGTCCAAGAAGACTGACCTTATTTTGAGATCCAGACCTTACCTAAACAATACTGCAGTACTCCTACCACCCATTCCCGCCGACAAGGAAGATGAATAGATCTCGTAGTCATCGAAAATAGGCATGAAACCTCGCGGTGAGTCTCGATTCAGAAATGGCTATTACATCTATTCCTCGCGACCTGAGGTCGTTGAGTAGGTGATTATATTTCCAAGGAGACCCCAGGCCACGTACATTTATGCAACCTATTTTGATAATGACTATTTGAGTGGCTGGTAAGGAGAAAAAGGAGAGGACTACTTACTGTTAGCACTCTGGGATGGGAGAGGGGAAGATGTCGCACTCTCTATGTGGGGTGTGGTGGTCTCCATGACCAAGGATTTATAGAGGTTCCAGGACAATTTCATATTGAAGCTTCCAACCGCCTGTGGAAATTTGGATCTTATTTTGCTGTATGTATGCTGCGATGTTCGAAGTATATGTATGTGTGTTGGCGGTGTATTATCCGTGGGGGAAACAAAATCAAACATCTTGATGTCTGTATTTTTCTGTATGTATAATAATAAATATGTGTTAACTGTGTTTATGGCGGTGAGTTTGTGGTGTATTTGTTATTTTCATATACTTTTTGTGTTGACCTTGTTGTGTCTTGTACTGTTGGCTGTGTCTGTCGTATTGGTAGAGCTGGTGTTAGTGAAGGTGTTGGAAGCGTGGGTGTTGGTGTGCTATTATTGTATTGTTGTTTTCGGGTGATTCTGAATGTTCTTTTGGGGTACAGCTGTTTTATTTGTGGTGCACATTTGTGCCTTTCTCTTGGGGTTTTACGTATGACTTCTGTCCACTGGTACTTATTCCATCGATCCTGAAATGATGTAAGGCAAAGTCAACCTCAGTGAATTTGAACTCAGAACGTAGCGACGGACAAAATGCCGCAAAGCATTTTGCCAGGTGTGCTCATAGTGAGAGATCAGCGAATGCCATCAAATTGAAACTGGGTTAAATTATACAAAGCGCAATATACTCATCATGATTATCCGTCTGTTAAGGGCAGATGCATCATAACCATATGTGCGCGACATAGTGATCTCATATCAACATAAACAGTGCATGACCTTGCAGGTGGGGCCCAGTTAAAATTTTCTTCGGGTCGAGTAGCCCATCCCGATCAAAAGGTCTCTGAATAAGGTTTATTTAAAGATGATGAATGAAACACCTATGTTTCTAGAGTTGAATTATTCAAATCCCAAAGATGCTTCCTCAATAGTTCTGCTTGTGATGAGAGATGCACATATCGTCAGTCACCAAGGGACGTGCTCAACTGATTGTGTTCAAGTAACTGACAAGCAAATTAATGGTATTCAGTAGAAAATTTGCTGTAGCCCATCTTTTATACCAAGACATAAAATGTACATGAAGTTGGAGGAAGTAAGAAGAGGGAATATAACCCTCATTGAAAATGAACAGAACTACATGAATAAGAAATATCATTTGGTGGGAAATGGTACCAAGATCTGCTCAGAGAATGTCAAGAACAACGGGGCACCCTGGCTTCAGAAGGACCCAGCCAATGGCGCTGTGGCCAGTAACTTTTATACGATTACTTATCTTGTTTACCTATGATATGGCAGCTTATAAATGGAATAATGGTAGAACATTGTACGACTCGTTAACAGATGAACAGATGGGCTGCGGGAAGGGATCACGTGGAAAAAAGATGAGTTGCTGATAGATAAGGCAATTTTGACCAACTGTCGGAGAAGGCTGTCAAGCTTATCAATAGGTTGTGCAAAAAGTATGATAGTTACATTCTTTATTTTTTATATCCTATTGATTTCACACTCAACTGGTTATAAGTGATTTTATACTTAACTCGTTATAACTGATTTCATATTTCAGTTCATTATAATCAATTATGATCAAGTATATGCTTAGCAACATCTTTTCCGGCTGACTACGTTCTCTAGTCAAATACGGCCGATGACGACTTTGTCTTTTTTCGTTTCAGAATCGATAAAATATTTCCGAGTTCAGATAATTACCAGTTCGGCATAGAAGAACCCGTCACACAAAAATTTCAGAAATAGTGCCTATTGTAGAAAGGCTTATTATCAGTAGTATTTACGCTATTGTTGCTTTGTTTTAAACGAACTGCTCCTAGTCTCATTCATTTCGCGTGCTAACGAATCTGCCAGCTTGTCGCTTTCATAATAATAATAATAATAATAATAATAATAATAATAATAATAATAATAATAATAATAATAAAACTAATACAAATAGCCACAAAACACGAGCAAAACAAAAAACTGTTTTCAGTATTTAAGGAAGCTGACAAATACAAACAAGAAATCAATCTACCTAACAAATAAGAAGAAGAAGAAGAAGAAGAAGAAGAAGAAGAAGAAGAAGAAGAAGAAGAAGAAGAAGAAGAAGAAGAAGAAACAACAAAAGCTATAAAACAAATGAAATCCAAACTAAAACTAGAACAGCAACGGACCATGATAAAACGATGGAAAGAAAAGCCCCTACATGGTAAATACTGGGCTAAACTAAATGCGAAAGAAATAGACAGAGAAAAATCCCAGCAATGGCTGAGAAGCTCAGGACTCAAAGCAGAGACTGAAGGATTTTTAATTGCTGCAGAAGACCAAAGCTTCCCCACCAGAAATTACCAAAAACACATAATGAAAAGAAATATAACAAGTAACTGTAGAATATGTAGAGATGGACAAGAAACAATAAATCATATTATCTCTGGCTGCCCAGTCCTGGCTAAGAAGGAATATATTCACAGACACGATAGAGCTGGGACCTATATACACTGGAAGCTATGCCAACACTATGGAATAACAACAGAAAAAAGATGGTATAAACACACGCCAGAAAAGGTCACAGAAAACGAGAAAGCAACCATACTCTGGGATATGCCAATACACACAGATAGAGAAATTAAGGCAAATAGACCAGATATAGTTGTCAAAGATCACGAAGAAAAAAAATGCTTTCTAATTGATGTATCAATACCAGCAGATGACAACGTTTCTCTAAAAGAAATGGAAAAACTTTCAAAATACAAAGACCTGGAAATAGAGATAACTCGAATGTGGAAGCTAAAAACAGAAACAATTCCTATCATAGTAGGTGCCTTAGGTATAATAAAAAAAATATTCAGACAAATACATAACAAAACACCAGGACTTACAAATATATATAACATACAGGAAATTGCACTACTGGGTACTGCACACATTCTACGCAAAACACTTTGAATACAGTAACCATAAGAGCATCACAGCAAACCACAGCACATACCCAAAGCACACAGAGCTGCGCTCGGTAGTGAAGTGAAAGCACGTTATAAAAATAAAACTACTGAATAATAATAATAATAATAATAATAATAATAATAATAATAATAATAATAATAATAATAATAACTTTGCAAAAAATGACCAACAACTCAAAGGCCTACTAGCGATTGTTAAACAATTCAGTGATGACATCAGGATGCAATTTGGCCTTGATAAATGTGCAAAAGCTACCTTTATCAAAGGAAAAATGACAAATACATCTAATGTGAACCTTGACCAGCAAAATGTCATAAAAGCGTTAGAACCAGCGGAGAGCTACAAATACCTAGGGGTAACTGAAGGGGACAATATCAAGCACTCAGTGATGAGGGAAAGGATCAGAAGAGAATGTTATCGCAGAGTGAGAGCAATACTGAAGACAGAGCTGAACGCGAGAAACAGGATCGAAGCGATCAATGCTCTGGCCATACCAGTCGTGACTTACAGTTTCAATATCGTTAACTGGTCAATTACTGAAATATGTAATGTTGACAGAAAAATACGAAAACTGTTGACAATGCATAGAATGCACCACCCTAAGGCAGATATAGAACGTCTTTATCTGCCAAGAAAAGAGGGAGGCCGAGGACTTCTACAGCTGGCATTATCAATGAAGGTAGCCACAATTGGCCTAGACACCTATCTGAAAAACTCTGAGGACTGGATGCTAAAACTTGTCTCAAAACATGAAAGCAAGAAAGCATCTTACTCAGTAACAAAACAGGCAAAAGAATATCTAAGTGAATTCCAATTGCAACAAATTCAAGAATTAGACGAACTAGAAACACCTGCAGAAAAAGCTAAGCGCTTGAAAACCCGTGCTAAAATTGCTGAAAAATGGCATGGAAAACCTCTCAATGGCAAATACCCAAAGAGAGCGAATAATGCAGATATTGACAAAGCCCTTACCCACCAATGGTTAATGGCCTCTGGCTTGAAATCAGAAACAGAGGGGTTTATCATAGCAGCCCAAGATCAATGCCTACCTACTAAGAACTACCAGGCCAACATATTAAAGAACGGCAGATCCCCATTATGTCGTATATGCCAACAACAAAATGAGACCATCGATCATGTTGTCTCCATGTGCAGTCTGCTTGCGCCTACAGAGTATCTCAACAGGCATGATAGAGCTGCACAATATATTCACTGGGTAATATGCATAAACCTGGACTTGCCCCATGATAAAAACTGGTGGGAACACAAACCACCCCCAGTACTTGAAAATGATCACATTGCACTCCTCTGGAACTTCACCATTCAAACTGACAGAATGATAGAGGCAAATAGGCCAGACATCATACTGAAAGACTTCAGACAAAAATCATGCCTCCTCATTGATATGACTGTCCCAATCGATATAAACGTATCTGTCAAGACCTACCAAAAACTGAGCAAATATAAAGATCTTGAAATAGAAATTAGCAAAATGTGGAATCTGAAGACGAAAACAATACCTATTGTCATAGGTGCCCTGGGAATGACAGCGAAACGGGCTGATTACTACCTAGCTCAGATACCAGGAAACCCCAAAATGGCTGAAGTTCAAAAGATAGTGCTCATGGGAACTGCCCATATCCTACGTAAAATACTGTCTATGTGATCTCAAATTTTAAAGCAAACACATAATTTTCGTATGGTTTCTTAAACATTCACTTGAACAAAACTGTACAAATCCAAATATATGGTACCCTAGGCATAACACCTACATGAACTTCTAACTTGTTGTCTCTTGAGGTCTCTGGGTGAAACTTGGATCCAACTTGTACAAATGCAAAACAAAAGTCAAACATAAAATAATAATAATAATAATAATAATAATAATAATAATAATAATAATAATAATAATAATAATAATAATAATAACAACAACAACAACAACAACAACAACAATTTTAATTATAATAATAATAATAATAATAATAATAATAATAATAATAATGATTATCATAATAATAATTATAATAATAATAATAATAATAATAATAATAAATACTCAAGACAGAGCTGAATAAATACGCAAGACAACACAGAGCTGAATTACAAGAAACAGGGTCGAAGAGATCAATACTTTAGCCATACTGATCGTGGCTTACATTTTCAATATCATTAACTGGCCAATTACTGAAATATGTAATCTTGACAGAAAAATACAAAAATTGTTGACGATTCATAGAATGCCCCACCCTAAAGCAGATATAGAACAACTTCACCTGCCAAGAAAAGAGGGTGGCCGTGGACATTTACAACAGGAATTAACAATGAATATTGCCACAAATGGCCTAGACACCTACCTGAAAATCTCTCATCACCGGATGTTAAAACTTGTCTCAACGTATGAAAACAAGAAAACATCATCAATAGTTAATGTCTTCTGGCTTCAAATCAGAAACAGAAGGGTTTATCATAGCAGCCCAAGATCAATGCCTTCCTACAAGCAACTATCAGGCCAACGTATTAAAGAACGGAAGTCGCCCAACATGTCGTGTATGTCAACAACAAAATGAAACCACTGATCATGTTGCCTCCCTGTGCAGTCTTCTTGCGTCTACAGAGTATCTCAACAAGCATGGTAGAGCAACACATTATATTCACTTGGTAATTTGCGAAAACCTGGACCTGCACCATTATAAAAACTGGTGGGAACACAAACCACCTCCAATGCTTGAAAATGATCACATCTCACTCCTCTGAAACGTCACAGTTCAAACTGACAGAAAGATAGATGCGAATAGGCCAGACATTACACTGAAAGACTTCAGACAATTATCATGCCTCCTCATAGATATGACTGTCTCAATCAACATAAATGTATCTGTCAAGACCGACTAAAAACTGAGCAAGTATAAAGATCTTGAAATAAAAATTGGCAAAATGTGGAACCTTAAGACTAAATCAATAAATGTCATTAGTGCCCTAGGAATGGTAGCAAAAGGGGCTGATTACTACCTAGCGCAGAAAGAAGAAAACCCCAAAATGGCAGAAATTCAAAAGATAGTTCTGATGGGAACTACCCATATCTTACGTAAAATACTGTCTACGTAATCTCAAATTTTAAAAACAAACTCATAATTTTCTTATGTTTTCTTAAACATTTTCTGGAACAATATTATGTGCAAAACCAAATATATGACACCCTAGGCATAAGACCTACATGAACTTCTAACTTGTTATCTCCTATGTTATTACCTCTCCTGTAGATGCTAGTGCTACTGCTACCGATGCCACTGTTGCTGTTAGAGATTCTGCTTCTGCTATTATTTGCAGCTACTGTATCTCCTGCTGTTGCTGCTACCACTGTTGCTGTGGTTCCTTTTGTTAGTGTTATTGTTGTTGTTGTTGTGGTTGTTGCTGTTGATGTTTATTACAAAGGGGGAGTGATAAGTAAAATTGTAATGCTGTTATCAGTCCGAATATGTTTGAGTCATGTTCGAACCGGTGAACAAGCTACTCATTGCATTTTGCCACGGAAAATATATCACGTTTGTAGACAAATGGTGTGAATACACCTAGATCATCTCGCAGTACCACCTACCCAGACCGTGAGATGCAGGTATTTCGGAGTAGTTATCTCCTCTTCGGTCACAGAAACCAGGCAGGCGGCGCTGCGAGCAGATCGAAGAGACTGATTCTCTTATAGTTTCCAGTTGCCATTCGGCGGCTGGTAGCGCTGTGCAGTGGCACACCGTACAGATGGGGAACGCTTAGCAGTGATAAGTAAAACTGTAATGTTATTATCAGTCCGAATATGCTTAGTTGTTGTGAATATTGTTATTGCTGATGTTGATGTTACTGTTGCTGTTACTGCTACTCTTGTTTTTGCTATATCAGTTGGATCAGTATAGTGTCCAATGAAAATTTCTCCTTCCATTCAGTTAAGAAATAAGCTGCTGGCTGGATAAACTCAAGAAAGCAAATAATGATGGACTACATTATTGGGTTCTGGAATGCGTGGGAAAACTCAGGGTTTCGTGAAATCACCAAGTTAATTTTTTTAAATAAAATGTGATGACATGCACCATTTGTTTCTACATGTTTATCAGCAGAAATAAAGACATGAATGATCTGATTTCGACTCTTGTTGATGTTTCTATTCAACATTGGGTACGCCTCATTCTTCCAACATAATAATACGTTTTGATTTAAGCAAAAATAGTTGTGAATTGGAAATTTCCCTTTGTATATTCAATTAGCTATCAGCATGATTGATAACAAATTCAATCACTGAACTGTGTTATAAGCACATACATACATACATCACAACTGCAACATCGTTACACGAAAAAAAGCCATTGCCAAGAAGACTTACTGAAATGATTCATTATTGTTGCCATGTGATGCCCTTATGTGACCTTTTAGCCCGGTCAAGCTTTTACACATTTTATTATATACTAGACAACTGTACTGGCTGACAGGAGAAACAGGTGCCACCATATGCACTCTCTTAACATGTATTTTTAGACCTCCAACTGAGAGGCACACACTTCCAAATTTTACACACGTTCAGTTATGAAATTTAATAGCCACATCATTGTATATTGTGTTTTTAAATTGTATATATTGTATGTCAATCTTATTTTTAATTTTATTGTTTTTATCTCAATTTTTAATTTGTATTTATTTCTCTTATGTTAATTTTTTTTAGATAAATAGATGAGGAATGGATAGAGCTCCTCTGTTTACCCAAGCTGTGGCGAAGGCAGTCTATCTAGGAGAAAGTAACTCTGAATTTAAATACTTCTCTGCTGTCTGGTAGTTAGCCTTTGGTTGGGCAAAGACTGGCGGAAGGACACTCTGATATAAAACCTGCGACCCAATGATGTCGACTTGCTCTTCTTTTTGGATTATGCTTTGTAGTTTACAGAGTGGGAATGGTTGCTGTGCAAAACTTTTCCTCACCTTAAAACATGTCAAGTACATACATACATACATACATACATACATATATACATACATACATACATACATACAGAAAGGCTAAGGAAGATCCCACGATAAGCTACATGAAAAGACAGAGAATACTGGAATAAGGAATACTCAACATCCTCAAATTTTCCAGAAAAATCTATTACACCAGCAAGTTACATATGTTGGAAAGAAATACGGCACCCTCTCGAACAAAATCATTCAGCCAAAACGCACAAATGATAGTACTGGTATTAACAACACAGTAAGTATATTCCACGAAGTCACTGTGAACGAGAAGAAATACGGCCAATACAAACAACAATAACAAACCTTCACCATTGCACGGACATGTGGGGATCAGATATGACCTCACAAAAGTAGGTGAAGAATATAAAATACTAAAATCGCAGCTTGCACCGAAGTTGAAGCAGAACTTCACGACTTATATACATAAGATACTGCATGAGAAAACAATACCGACACGAGTTGGGAAAAAAAACCACCGACATGATATTATCAGCCACCGATAAAATTGCGAGAGAACAACTAGCTCAAATCCAAACTCCCGACTTTTGGACAATAAATGTCCTGCTTTACTTTACCGAGAGTAACTGTGTACCAACAGGTGGCAGAAAAGAAACAAACCCAAGGGATAGTACTGGTCCAAAATGGATTAGTTCACTTATAAAAAAAAAAATCAACTAACTCAGGAACATGGTAGGGTATTTGGACACTATCATCAAAGGCAAAGCTACAAATGAGTTCAGGAATTATCAGCTACGACGGCATGATAGATTCTCCGCATTGTATTGGCATTGCACCGAGAAACACTCACAGGCAAGCTGAATATCCTCAACTTCGTTATAACAGAATTTTCACGAACGAAAGATGGTAAACAGAAAGTTTGTTTGAAATCCACCAGCTATATATCGCAAGGTGATACAATCAAGATAATAAATGGTCCTCCCTAGGAAAACCTAGATTTACTGTGGCGAGAAATCTGGAATGTAAACAAAGAACATAATAGCGAGACAGTATGTTTAAACGAGAGAGTATTTTATAAATCCCTCTCCCAAAGCATATAATATCTGATAATATATTATGAAACTACCTAATAGAAAAATCACCTGGGAGAGACCTGAGAGTAGGCTGCTGGTACAAGACCTAACGTTCTACAGAGAAATTCTCGTGAATATGTTTAAAGAAACAATAGACGCTGAGCTAAATATGGCAGATTGGCAGTTTCACGGACTACCCTTATTCCCAAGAACAATGAGACCCAGGCGGCCAAATACTATTGGCCCATAGTATGCTTGAATGTTATGTGCAAGCTGTAGAGAGGTTGTCTAAATATATTTTTCCGAGACCACTTCGAAAAAATTGTGTAATAACTAATGAACAGGCTGGAAAAAAAAGGAATCTCTGGCTGTGCTTTCTCAACAAAGCTCTTCTTAAGGAAGCTCAGCACTATCACTGTAATATCTTAACAACTTAGCTAGACTACAAGAAGGCGTTCGACTCTGTGCCTCACTCCTGGATGAGAATATAATTACACCTTTCCAAAGTACCAGTTGCTATATTGAATGCCATTGAACGAGTGACCAAAACATGGTTCATACACGTATCACCGGCAACTACTAAACCAACACCTATGGTTACAAACAGAATTAAACAATCAACAGGCACATTTAAGAATCATAGTTTATCTGTAATGTTGTTTGCACATGCAGTGAATCCCTTGTCAGCCCTGGTTAACTAAATACCAACGCTATATGCTAGAATATGTAGAAAAGAATAAAATGGATGTCACCCATACGTATTTTGATGATGACCTAAAGGTATGTTCTGCTAATATGATGAATATGAATAGACAGTTCGAAATAGTTACAACATTCTCACGAGATGCAGGAATGGAGTTTAGGCAAGGTAAATTTTCATGCATGATTGTAAGTTGAAGAAAGATTGCCGATCAGACAGAAAATATATATAAATGGCTTGTCTATCTCTCCTGTCTCTAACGATACAAACTACAAGTATCCACGAGATTGTTGCTTACGTTGGTGCTCTGACTAATGCTAGAATAATAAATGAATACTTCTGTGGAGACCTGAAAATATGGAACTCAGAGCTATAAGCATTTAACAAGACAATATCTCGGAATGTTTTTGCAGAGCTGATACCGACGAATCAACTCAAGCAGATAATCACAAACCCGGGAAGTTTCTTAACTCAAAAGGTCTAGTCGCTTTGTTAGCGATCGGCTTGAACTGTCTTAAGAATAAATGAAATAAAACTCAAAGAAAATTACATATACACACATATAAGGTATGAGAGGTATTGGCATCAAGAAGACACAAGATCGCAGGTAAGACTATGTAAGTGCTAAGGGAGGACCGTAGTTAGACTTTCGATTCGATAACAGTACACGTGAGGAGCCTAATGCGGGTCACGTGTGAGCATGTATATGTTAAATAAAATGAAACAACAAAACCAAGACCATGTGGAATTTATAGGACATTTATGAAGAGAAAGGTAGTTTTACATACTATCCTCTTGTAATAACAAGATATGAACTCTTATCGAAATCTACATACCATGGACAAGAAGCATCTCTACCCATTCTACACAGCACTTTCCTTGAATAATGGAACTGCAACTGTAACATCCTACATATATTTTTATTTTTATTTCTATTCTGTTATTTCCCTTTATACTTCCTATATCCATCTTTTTCGAAAATAACGCCTTATATCGAACTCTACTATTTCCCTGTAGTTAACTTTCTCATATCGTCTCTGATGAAGGGATATCCCTAATATCCCAAAAAACAGGTGTAAAACTACCTTCCTCTTTATAAATGTCCTATAAATTCCACACAGTCTTGGCTTTGTTGTCTCACTTTATTTAACATATATGCATTCACACATGCACACGCACACACACAGACATTTCACACACACACCGCACACGCATTCAATAATTGAAAACAAGAAGTTTTACTGTTGATCTTTAGGCAAATATATATATGCATATGTGAGAGTATGTATTATATATTTTTGTGTGTATTTGTGTTTAAGGAACAACATAAAATTTAATTGTTACTGCAGGTATAAACTTGTCTGTATGTATATTTCTTTATACACACACAACACACGCACTCACACACAGACATACGCACAAACATACACACAAACACGGGCGTATGCGCGCACGTGCACACACACACACCTCACACACACACACACACACACACACACACACACACACACACACACACACACATATATATATAATGACAAATTATTTCCTAGCATTGGCAGAAATTCAAAGTCAGTTTCTTTGCAGAGGCATTTTCACTTTGATTAAATTTAAAAAAAAAAAAAAAAAAACTAAAACGCAACGAAATATATGCAACAAGAGAAGTGTTTTATGTATGAGACGTGGTAATTAACTTTTCAATTATAAACTGTTTGAAGTCCTATTTATCACAATTTAATACAGAAATATGTATTGGTTCTCAGTTAATCACGTCATTCGAAAAGTGGATCTTCACGTAATTACTCTCTTATTGCAGATGTGCTTGGGCAGTAATGTAGCATGCAAAGAATATTATGGGACCCGTATCCACCCTTCTGTAACTGGCATTCCAGAAGCTGACAAATTGAATAAGATGTCAAACATCCTATCAGAAATTGAGTGCTTTTCTCTTTGTATGACATATTCCCAATGTGGTATGATTATTTACAGCTTTTCCGATAAAGTATGTATCCTACGTAAAATCAAGCAATTACCTGGTGCCACATCATTCATCGAAATTCCTCCAAACAGTATTTACACCATACTAGAAGCTCGTGAGTAGTTTTCTTTTCATATTACAATAACCCCTCGCCATATCGCGGTTTATTACTTAAGCTTACATCGACTCCTCTGTGTTGGTGTTTTTGCATTTATAATAAAATAAATGTATACAAATTGTAAAAACAATTTTAAAAAATTATACAGTACAGTACTGTTTCTTCTTCACGGATTTTCACTTATCTCGTGGTGTTTTGAAACGTAACACCCGCGATAGACGAAGGATTACTGTATTACTTTTTATTTCACTTAATGTTAAACCCTGTTATTTTCATATTGAAGACGATATTTGTGATCTGAGATAAATTTTACGTGTGTTTCTGGTAGGTCAACGATGGATTGTGCTATGAATATTGTTCAAGAATAATTTTGTTATTTTCATTCAAGCTTAATAATATCATCTTAACGTAATTTACAATGTATCTAGGCCTACGCAAACTTGTCTTTTTTTGTAAGGTATTAATTAGGATGTTTATTTGAATGCGATTTTGCTACTACCATATAGAGTCTATCTTTTGGTTCGTATTGTGAAAATGTATGTTAGAAAGAGAGAGAGAAAGAGAGAGAGAGAGTGCGTCTGTGTGCATGTGTCTTTTCTGTGTATGTATGAGCTTAGTGCGTGTAAGGTTTATATATAAAGTAACTTCTAGCTGTATATTTTGTAAAAAGCAGGTTTTTTTCTATAGATTAATTAAATGCAGCACAGAATTTCTCAGTGAACTGTTCACGGTCTCAAAGCGACGAAAATATTTTGGCAAATTAAATTTAAATGTTGAAGTGGATCTGACGGTTTTTGTGTCATTTAAATGGCTTATAAACACCTTCCACGCTGCAACTGTTTTCGTTCCAGCACACGATATCACATCAGGTCACTTGCTATGCAAGTACATCTCCGTAATTAAATGATTTCAACAGAAACAGGGGCTCTCAAACAACTCGGCGGAAAAAATTCTAGGGTTCCATGAAATAAGGTGTCTTTATATAAAAATTAAATAAGTGCAATTTATGAAAGAAACGCTATACATAATTTTATTTAAAAAACAGTCACTGTATTTTTTTGTGCGATGATGTTCTCTATCTTAAATAATTGTTGCTTCAGCTAATGTCTTATTATCATTAAAGTGGCAACAAGGATCGTCGCTAAAAGATAGTATAACTCAATCGACATTTTGTAAATACTATATAAAGTTTCCGCAGGAAAATAATGAATGAGACATCTTGCTGTAATACGTCCACTCACATACACAACTACACATAAAACATACAGAATAGTTTTCTATGTTATTTGGTATTATTTAATTTAACATTGACAGGGCCGCTTGTAAAACAATTGATGATACCATCTGTAATCGTTGCTGTGAAGGGATCCTGTATAAGTAAGCATTTTATAATTGTTGATTTCAGGAACTGTTATGCATTACCTCTCTCCTCTTTTATTCTTTAGTTTGCACTCATTCTTAACGTTCTTTTCATTTACATGTTATTGTCATTGTTCTTCTTGAGACTTAGATGAATCCTGATCGAGGTATGATGAAAGACATTCTCGCCAGATGTATGTATGGATGTGTATGTATGTATGGACGTGTGTGTATGTATGTATATATGTTAGCATGTATGTATATATATGTCCACTTCAGACCTTCCCAAACCCTGTCGTTATGTATATATATATATATATATATATATATATATATATACACACACACACACACACACACACACACACACACACATATATATATATATATATATTTTTATATATATATATATATATATATACATATATATGAGATACAGGGTATATTTAAACACATAAGAGGAATCCACTTACGGGATTCCTTACGCTAGAAAGAACAGCAAGGTTCTAGAACTACAAAATTGGGCATAAAATCTCGAAAGGAACGAAATGAAAAACTAAGGAGGGGCTGCGCCTGCGCAGTAGATTTGAAAAAGTTAGGATGTATAAATGGGAGGCATATAATTGATTGCTTCGTACTTATATATTTTAATCTAAGATGTACATGTTGAAAACGACTTCACATAGCAAATTATCTTATTTGCTAAACTAAAGTCAGAAACCAATTGGTCCAGGAATCTAGGTGGTAAAAGATTTCTTTTTCATTACGTTCCTTTTGGGATTTTAATCCTAATTCTGTAGTTCTAAAACCTTGCTGTTCTTTCTAGCGTAAGGAATCCCATAAGTGGATTCCTCATATGCGTTTAAATATACATTGTATCTTATGCGTAATTAATGGTCTTTGGACTAAATTTTTATACGCTTGTGATCTTCTGGTTTTTCGCCATGATCCTCTGTTGAAACTGCCCTATAACCGCTTCAAACCCATTCTTCCATATTTTATATGTCTTCTCTAATTTTTCTCGGTCGGTCTTTTTTCCCATTTTCCCAATTTCCTCTTAACCATTGCTCAGTTTTTCCTAAGATCTTGCCTTGTCCGCATTATGTCCCTTTCAATGCGTCGTTTCCACCATTATTCCTTTGCTCCACCAATTTTGTTGTCTTACGTCGTAATTTTTCCTGAAGAAGTAGCGTAGTAGCTCGGAGAATATTCCTTTTTTGTGTTATTTCCTCCGTCTGGATGTTTGGTATGGGAGTATTTATCTTTTGTGTTACTTTATATGTCATACTTCTATCTACCCTTCTCATATTCATGGGGATTTTTTTCTTCTGGAGCATTCATCAAGTCGGTGAGTCGTCTTTGAATTTCAAGTACTTCATTATCTAGTTGGTTCAATTCCCCTGCATGTCCAGCCCTTCACAGTATCACAGTAACAGCTCCATCACCATTCCCTTGTTTCTCCTGACTACTCTTCTCCCTGCTTTCAAATTCTACCTCGCTGTTTTCAACTCCGACCATCCTTTGTCGCCCATCCAAAGGGCTTCTAAGTTTCACGATAATCCGAGATATTTTTACTCCAGTTAAATAACCGTTCCTCCTAATTACTCCCACTTGGTTCATTAGTTTATTTTCTGACATTGGACACCCGTCCTTTTCCATCCAAAATTTCAAGGTACGTCGGCCTACTCCACGACTATAAACGGCCTATTGGCCTTAATTTCTCTATGTGTGTGTATTGGCATGCCCCAGAGTATGATTACTTTCTCATTGTCTGTAGCCTTTTATTATTATTGTTATTATTATTATTATTATTATTATTATTATTATTATTATTATTATTATTATTATTATTATTATTATTATTATTTTATGTTTGACTTTTGTCTTGCATTTGTACAAGTTGGATCCAAGTCTCACCCAGAGACCTCAAGAGACAACAAGTTAGAAGTTCATGTAGGTGTTTTGCCTAGGGTACCATATATTTGGATTTGTACAGTTTTGTTCAAGTGAATGTTTAAGAAACCATACGAAAATTATGTGTTTGCTTTAAAATTTGAGCTCACATAGACAGTATTTTACGTAGGATATGGGCAGTTCCCATGAGCACTATCTTTTGAACTTCAGCCATTTTTGGGTTTCCTGGTATCTGAGCTAGGTAGTAATCAGCCCGTTTCGCTGTCATTCCCAGGCCACCTACGACAATAGATATTGTTTACGTCTTCAGATTCCACATTTTGCTAATTTCTATTTCAAGATCTTTATATTTGCTCAGTTTTTAGTAGGTCTTGACAGATACGTTTATATCAATTGGGACAGTCATATCAATGAGGAGGCATGATTTTTGTCTGAAGTCTTTCAGTATGATGTCTGGCCTATTTGCGTCTATCTTTCTGTCAGTTTGAATGGTGAAGTTCCAGAGGAGTGCAATGTGATCATTTTCAAGTACTGGGGGTGGTTTGTGTTCCCACCAGTTTTTATCATGGGGCAAGTCCAGGTTTTTGCATATTACCCAGTGAATATATTGTGCAGCTCTATCATGCCTGTTGAGATACTCTGTAGGCGCAAGCAGACTGCACATGGAGACAACATGATCGATGGTCTCATTTTGTTGTTGGCATATGCGACATAATGGGGAGCTGCCGTTCTTTAATATGTTGGCCTGGTAGTTCTTTGATCTTGGGCTGCTATGATAAACCCCTCTGCTTCTGATTTCAAGCCAGAGGCCGTTAGCCATTGATGGGTAAGGGCTTTGTCAATATCTGCATTATTCGCTCTCTTTGGGTATTTGCCAATGAGAAGTTTTCCATGCCATTTTTCAGTCATAATAGCTAAGGCAGCAATTTTAGCACGGGTTTTCAAGCGCTTAGCTTTTTCTGCAGGTGTTTCTAGTTCGTCTAATTCTTGAATTTGTTGCAATTGGAATTCACTTAGATATTCCTTTGCCTGTTTTGTTACTGAGTAAGATGCTTTCTTGCTTTCATGTTTTAAGACAAGTTTTAGGATCCAGTCCTCAGAGTTTTTCAGATAGGTGTCTAGGCCATTTGTGGCTACCTTCATTGATAATGCCAGCAGTAGAAGTCCTCGGCCTCCCTCTTTTCTTGGCAGATAAAGACGTTCTATATCTGCCTTAGGGTGGTGCATTGTATGCATTGTCAACAGTTTTCGTATTTTTCTGTCAACATTACATATTTCAGTAATTGACCAGTTAACGATATTGAAACTGTAAGTCACGACTGGTATGGCTAGAGCATTGATCGCTTCGATCCTGTTTCTCGCGTTCAGCTCTGTCTTCAGTATTGCTCTCACCCTGCGATAACATTCTCTTCTGATCCTTTCCCTCATCACTGAATGCTTGATATTGTCCCCTTCAATTACCCCTAGGTATTTGTATTATTATTATTATTATTATTATTATTATTATTATTATTATTATTATTATTATTATTATTATCATTATTATCATTATTATTATTGTTGTTAATGAAATATGAAATAGCAGTTTGGCAATGCGCATTATGAACCACATATACTGAACTTAAGCGTCTAGTGTATTTGCCAGTAGACTGCGATTTAGGAAAGGTGGAGAATGCTTTCTCGAAGCACTGGATGTCAAAATACTTGAAAGTCATAAACAGAGGCGAAATAACATATCTCTAATCCTATCTAGGAGTGATGGACATCTGTGTTTCGCCATTTTTGTGGTTTATCAACGTCACGTGCCCGATTAGGATTGGGGATAAATTATTTCGCCTATCCATGACTTATATGTATATCGCGTACGAATTACGTGCATATTATGTACATATACATTCAGTGCATGTGGATCAGAATGATTATAATCTATAACACAAGAGCTGCTTCTATTTTACATTTCAATTTATACTTGCATATGCATGGCCGCACATAGTGTGCACGCTGTATGCATTTAAGTCGTGAACATGCCAAATAATTTATCTCCGATCCTGATCGCGTACGTGATATCGGTAGGCCACTAATATGGTGAAACATCGATCCCCATCACTCTTTGATGGGATTAAATTTGAGTTATCTCACCTGTCCATGACTTTCAAGTACTTTAACACCCAGCCCTTAAAGAAAGTATAAAATTATTAGCTTCTAATTTAATTACCAGGAACATTTTCCTGCTGCTTGATGTTAACAAGTTTCCTCGAATTTCCAGAAAATTCCTTAGGATTCTTGAAGAGTACAGAATAACAGGTTTCTTTCAATCTACAATGGGTGTCTGCATTCTTATATCCTTCCTGCTCTTTTGAACGTTGTGTTGAATGCACTTCTTTACGGCGGGAATTTCTTTGATATGCAATCTGTTACTAATACATTGAAAAACGAATAGAGTGAAATTGGGTCGGATTTGAATTCTGTAATTTAAGGCAGAAAAAAAAATTACAAGATAATTTATCCTATGATCTACTGATTCCTTCTCAAGTCCCCCACCAATTAAAAGTGGAGTTCAGCTCCAAGGTATTAACAGGTGTTTGATGCTCCCCTTAATATCAGCTCATATCGAATTGATTTCTGATCAAAAGCGTTTCACGTGTAACAATTCCATTATTCTTAAGAAGGTATGGTCTAATTTATATCGAACAGATTGAATAATTGTTTAGTGTCACTGTTGTTTGTTAAACTTTTCGTGAGTTATATTAACAAGCTGCATAAAGTATTTTGCTTGCGTATTTAAAAGAAGAGTTGAATAAAAAATAATTTTATCTGCATAGAAGTAATTGGTTCTAAGGGACTGAGGGGATATTGTTATTAAAGTTAGAAGAGTAGAAGTGCTTCGATGAGATTACTTAAATCGTGCAAAACGCTTTAGCTCATAGAATGCAGCGACAAAACATCCAGTTAATAATCTCCCAACCTAGATGGCTAGTGGGCGGTTGAAGTGAATGAGTATCACTTTACTAGCATTTTGTCAATCAGCTATAGTTGGAAATCATATAAAAGAACCAAAACTAAAATATGTCTTGCATCAAAGTTGTAAAGACATGTAACCATGTGTCAGGTAAGAAATAGGGTCTCTGATAAATATGATTATCAGAAATCACTGAGTAAAGGAAAAGACAAAAAAAAAATATATAACCAAAGGAATCGTTGCATAAAATTAGAGATGTCTGAAATAAGAGCAACAGTCGGGATTTTCGTAAGTTAGAATGTTTGCTTCTTTGCACTTTAATGATGCAGCATCCTGTTTCTATACACGTTCATTAAGAAGCGAGAAGTATCAAAATAGGTGATAAGAATATAAAATTGTTTATGAGTATACGTTTCTAACCCTAATGGATGGAATATTGACTGGTCACAATGTCCTGTTGTACATTGAGGAATAAGAGATTTAACACGTAAGAACTACGTGCATGGGAAGTGGACAGAGTGCTGTCGAAAAGAAAATTCTAGAAAGAGATTTGTTATGTATGCAAAATCGAAACTGAAAGGGAACTGTCTATCAATTCTACCTGCCAGTGTACAGTTACGAATCAGTTTTATTTGAGGTGTACTAGGTAAGAAACGATATTTCTAAATCAGTTAAATGTTAATGGCAGCCTGAAATTAATATAAGTTATTTCTTTTCCAAAAAATCTAACACATGAAACATATTTTCCTTGTCTTTTTATAGCTGAATGCCCAACGTCAGCCGGCTATACTTACCAACCAGAATTTAGATTATGTTTTCTAATAAGTTCAACGAAGGCAACATGGAATGACGCTGCAGACGTTTGCAATAATGATCGAGGACAACTTATCCACCTGAAAAATATAGAAATGATGCATTATCTACAAAGCATATTGGGTGAGTAACAATTTATTATTTTATACACACTCTTACACATAACACGCTCACTCTCTCTCCTTTTCTCTCTCTCTCTCCTTCTCTCTCTCTCTCTCCTTCTCTCTTTCTCTCTCCTTCTCTCTCTCTCCTTCTCTCTCTCACTCCTTCTCTTTCTCTCTTTCTCTCTCTCTCTCCTTCTCTCTCTCTCTCCTTCTCTCTCTCTCTCCTTCTCTCTCTCTCTCTCCTTCTCTCTCTCTCCTTCTCTCTCTCTCCTTTTCTCTCTCTCTCCTTCTCTCTCTCTCCTTCTCTCTCTCTCCTTCTCTCTCTCCTTCTCTCTCTCTACCCCTCTCTCTTTCCTTCTCTCTCTCCTCTCTCACTCCCCTCTCTCACACCCTCTGTCTCCCTCTCCTTCTCTCTCCCCCTCTTCCCCTCTCCCTCTCTCCCCTTCTCACATGCACACAGAAACATACACACGAACGTACTCAAGATACAGCTAATGTCATAAACTCTAACTGTTTAATAAAATTATTAATTTAAATATTCTACCATTTTGCAAATAACATTCCGTTTTACTTCTACCTTTTCTTTGATTTGCACTCAGTGGTTATTTGATTTACGACAAGAAAATACACACACTTTTGCACAAAACCTAAAATTTGAGGCGGATGACTTGTGGTATGTTACACTGACTGCCAGAACAAACACTGCGAGTTATTTTCAAAAATCTAATGTTTCTGTGTGAAGTTTTCTTCCGTAGTTTCTGTGAAAGTAACAAATGATATTACACATTATTATTTGTAGTCTATTTAATGATGTTCCCTACCTCTCTTAATAACAATTAATATTATAGCTCAATATTCTATGAAACTATCAAAACAGAGAAAAAAGAATAATTAGAAATATAATTATAGCAGTAAATGGTTGTTGTTTTTTGATAACATTTATATTCCACATTAGTCATGAGCAACTGGACTTTCCTTTCCTTGGCCCTTCAGTATGTGATCTTGTACTTTAAGATTGTCAAATATAATGCTTTTCGAGACATCAGTGTTGTTCGACTGGCTAGAAATAACAGTTAGATTATCTTTAAGTGACATCTACCGTCACAAAATGTCACATAGGTCCTCATCTAGATAATGATGAACTAAAGGACGGATGGGGTCGTGAATATGATATCTTTCATATTAAGTTATCTCATTGTTCAGGACAAGCCCATGCAACAACGACTACTGCTGCAGCTGCTTCTACTACTACTACTACTACTACTACTACTACTACTACTACTACTACTACTACGTTAATAAATTAAATTTCTGAACATGTACTTAGCATTCAGCTTCAAAAAGAAGAAATATGCGATTATGTTTCATACTATTTGTAATTTTATACTATTGAAACACATTGCTGATTGTCCTAGGAGAAATAATTACTAATTTTGTGAAACAGACTTAAGGCTAAGTAAAACTGTTTTAAAAAGCTATTATTACTCTTTGTTATTCTAAAATATGATGAATTTCATTGACACAGAACATTTACTGTACATAAGCAAATTTGTAAATGCAATCGCGTTATTATTTTTTTTATAAAGAAAATCTATTTCAATTTCCATCTCTCAATATAATCATCTTATTTATTTACTATGGAAAAATCGTACTCCACTAAAATATATTAGACAAATTTACTTTTATTCATGTAAATCTTCTATAGATAAATGGCTCTGCCTATTTCGATAACCTAATAATTATCAAGTCTATAGAAGCAGGGTATTCGGACTGAATTTCACGAGTTTTTACCTATTCACTTTTCAAAACAGTTTGATATATTGGTGAGCAGTCAACAGCGTTTGAGAACTTTAAAGATTAAATTTGTAGTTCCGAAAACTTTAACAGCTGACATATTGGAATGGAAACCATATTAGTAATTGAAAAGAATTGCTCGTATCATGATGATTCAGAGCGGTCTCAAAATGCCGATTTCATAACTTCTGATCTAATCTCTGTGGGTAATGTAAAGGCGTAAAGGCGTTACATAGACATCATGAAAACGGGGTTACCCCAAAATGTGATAGTCTTTGGGTGTTTCCAGTAAGGGTGACCTGATGCCCGCTACAACTTTCAACAGTGCCTAAGACACAATTCACGCGCCAATGTCAAACTGCTGGAGAGTGTGTCATACCTTGGCTGAAGAGGGTTCTCTTGGAAAGCCATATGTGTGGCAGCAGGATTCGTCTCCTTGCTATATATCCTGAAAAATTTAAAGTGGTTGTCGAAGAATATCTACGACTTCATCATCCCTAATTTCTGGGGTCCTAATTTCCCCAATTTTTATTCCAACGCATTACAATGCTTAAGGGGTGGTTGAGAAAGGCACCAACCACTCCCCCCGCAGCACCAAGGCCTAACTGATAATCAAGATCAAGGGAGGTCTTCGAAGTCATTCCCAAGTACGCATTGAGGAACGGATATCTCAAATCTTGGGCCTGCTTTCAGTCCGTGGTGGAAGCGGAGGGCGTTATTTTGAGTAAAATTTTATCTGCTAGCTATAATCTAGTTTATATATTTTTACAAAGGTTTTTAACATTTTATATTTCGAAGGGAATCTGTGTTTTCCTTTCATTTTATGCAAACTGCCAAATTTAACTCGAACATTCTGTATACAGATTTCCGATTTTTACTCAAAGATTTGAGGAGCAAAATTCAATTAAATCGACTCTAGTAGAGTACCTGTTATTTTATCGACATTAGAGAGAAGGAAAATCTAAGCCCAACCTGAGTTCAAATAAGATCCTGTCGGCAAAATCTGAATCCCGGATGTAAATTTTGTAGTTTATAGCTAAAAGGATTTGTTGTTCACCTGTATGTTTCTCTTTTGATTTTGCAAATTACCATATTTTCTATACATTAGTTATGATAATGATAAGGAATAAATTTTTGTTTCAGTAAAATTACAGTTCAATGACTGAAATCAGTAAACATCAATGTTGGGATTGCTAGTTTTATTTTACCCGTAACAGGTCTATTTGCATTAGAAGCGTGGAAAAGTGTTTATGAAAATAGAAACTACATTGTGGGTATTGCTTTAGCCAGTCATACCGATTTTCAAACTTTTTTCAATCTAAGGCACACTGAATTCGGTTCAATACGATAGTCCATTAAATTTTCAAATCTTAGATACGTATTTACTTAAGTATGTTTGCATGTATAAGTATTGTTTTAAAGAGGAAATCGAGGCGTGCATTTCATTTTGCCACATTTCAAAATCTTTAGCATCCCCACAAAAAAAAAAACCCCAAAAAACGGGGCAAACTAGCGGATTATATGTAGGTTTTAAGTGAGTTGCAGCTCAGTGTGTGAAAATATCTACACAGTGATTATTTGCGGTAGTTCGACCCACGTAATATAGTCCAGGGAGGCGCAATGGCCCAGTGGTTAGGGCACAGGACTCGCGATCAGAGGATCGCGGTTTCGATTCCCAGACCGGGCCTTGTCTGTGTTTATTGAGCGAAAACACCAAAAGCTCCACGAGGCTCCAGCAGGGGATGGTGGCGTCCCCTGTTGTACTCTTTCGCCACAACTTTCTCTCACTCTTTCTTCCTGTTTCTTGGGTAAAAAGCTGCGATGGACTGGCGTCCCGTCCGGCTAGGGGGAACACATACACCATGGAAACCGGAAAACCGGCCCTATGTTCCACAAGGGGCTCAGAGGATTTCCAAACAAAAAATACGTAGTCCAGAATGCATTATATTGGCAAAAATAAGGCAGACTGTCATGATTGGTAACGTCTAAACTGAGGCTTAACAACTACAATAACAAGAGTAACAAAAAGATACTCTAATGGTCAAACATACATCAAATTATACGTTTTTTCGAGCTGATTCTTTTTCTGTATGTTTAACGTTTTTTATTTCAGGAAATTGGCCAGACGTGGATTTCCATTTTGGATTGTGTAGAGACATTGACAAAGACGTCTTTCTATGGCAGAATGGAGAAGCACCTACGTATGATTTCTGGATGACGGATAGACCTGACAACTCTGGAGGCGATCAGCACTGTGTACTTTTAGACCACAGAAGTAATCACAAATGGAATAATTATGATTGCGATTTGGCGGCCGGTGAGAGATATATATGCGAGATAGTCATACGATAAATGTGTAGCTGGAAGAACGGTAATTACACACACACACACACACACACACACACACACACACACACACACACACACACACACACACACACACACACACACAAGGAGGTAAAGACCCCTTTCGGTCATGAATGACCATGGAATTGCACTTAGAAAGTTACTCTCTGAGGTACAAGTCTGGGCAAGGTTGTTTGTAGAAGATTAGCAGTCACCATGGATACTACTCTCCCCTGTCCATGCCACTGATATTATCCAAGGGAAAGGCAAATGCTGATACAGCTTGGTACCAGTGACATAACAACTCATTTCTACAGCTGAATGAACTTGAGCAAGATTAAATAAGGTGTCTTGCTCAAGAACACAACGCACAGCTCGGTCCGATTGTGAGCCCTTAGCTCGAACCACTGACCCATGCGCCTTCGCCATATACATATTCTTTTATTCTTTTGTTTCAGTCACTTGACTACGGCCGTGCTGGAGTATGGCCTTTTAGTCAAAGAAATCGAACCCTGGACTTATTCTTTGTAAGCTTGATGCTTATTCTATCTGTCTTTTCTACTGAACCGCTAGGTAACGGGGACGTAAATACACCAACATCGGTTGTGAAGTGATGCAGTGGGGTGGATAAACACAGACACAAACACACACACATATATTAAAGTATATTTGCCAACATAATGTGGATGTCCTGGAAATGACGATGTTGCAGCACAGGCACATTACGTTGGCAAATAGTCTTTACTTTAAAGAACTGTTACTGAATATCACTTTTTGTGAGATTTAGAAATAACAATACATATATATCGGGGCGAATGGTTTTGCATACGGTGCTGGGTTTTACAATGCTTTGAATAATATTAATGATATTTATATAAGCCTACCGCGATCACCGTGCAATGACCAAGGAAAATAGTCTAATATTAACACAACAATCAAGATGGGGACAAATATCCGTTGAATGTAAATAATGAAAATAATGCACATAATTTCTCATCTCTTAAATATAGAACTGTAGTTCGTAGTTGTTTTGTAAACAAACTTTCTATGCGCTTTCGTTGCAAGTGGTTTTGTAAATGGCGCCGGGTTTTACAATTCTGTAAATAATAATAATAATGGTATTCAAATAAGCCTAAAGCTTACAGCGATCACCGTACAATGACTAAGGAAAATAGTCTAATAATGGGGCGTATAAACCCTCGACAAAATAAGTAGGCTTCCCTGAACATACGTATATGTATATATATATACGAAAAGCTTCTTTTTGTATATTTTGTTTATATTGCTTCGGCAGTACATATACTAAAATTGGAACGATACAGAGAAGATTAGCATGGCCCCTGCGCAAGGATGACACGCAAATTCGTGGAGCGTTCCATATTTTCTTAAGGCGTCGAGCTGGCAGAAACGTTAGCACGCCGGGCGAAATGCTTAGCGGTATTTCGTCTGTCGCTACGTTCTGAGTTCAAATTCTGCCGAGGTCGACTTTGCCTTTCATCCTTTCGGGGTCGATTAAATAAGTACCAGTTACGCATTGGGGTCGATATAGTCGACTTAATCCGTTTGTCTGTCCTTGTTTGTCCCCTCTGTGTGTAGCCCCTTGTGGGCAGTAAAGAAATAGAAGAGCTTCTTTTTGTTTCTGTCTACGACATCGACTCACAAAGCTTTGGTCGCCCGAGGGTATAATAGAAGACACTGACCCAAGATGACATGCAGGGGGCCTGTTCCCGGAACCATGTGGTTGGGAAGCAAGCTTCTTAACATACAGCCACGACTGCGCTTATATATACATAATAGACAGATAGATAAACAGTATATAATATATATATACAATCACACACACACACAAACACACACACACAAACACACACACACACACCAGCTGAGTATCCTGACGTTGGAAAAATTTTCCCAAAAGAATATATTGCCGGACTTTCGGCATAGCACACCAAAATAAGTTGTATTTTCCAAACAGTTTTTTTTTTCAATACACACTTGAAAATGATGAAGGAAAACTTTTTATGAAAAAAACACATTTTAAAATGTTATTCATCTCCCTGCCTCCTGGCCAATTGTGTCTTTTCTTCTTCTACTACTCGCTGTATAGGAAATGTCTTTGCTTTGGCCATTTTTTTCTTTTCTGCACTATCCATTTAATAAAGGTGAGAAAAGTCTTGAAGGTTCAAAACAAATTTTGAATTCAACGATTGCCATTACAATTCTCACTCTCTTTATTTTCAAAAAGAAAAAATGAAATTTAATTTTAAAAAAATAAGATTTTGTTTTCCAGTTTTGTTCCATTAACATTGCTCATAAATCCTAGAATTTCGGCTTTTTTTCGAAAATATTACCATCACTTTAAGATACCGCCAGTCTGGATCTGCACTTTGTTTCTGTTTATAATTTAAAAATATTTTTCAGACGAAAAGGTATGTGAGTTAAGGTAGATTTAGCTGTTGTTTTAGCACATCCCATGACAATCTGATACTTTCTGCGTGTATTTATTGCGTGTATTGGTGTGTTTTTTTTTTAAATATTGTACTCTCAGTGAACATATTTTATGGAATGATTCCGCGGTGGTTCATTGCTGCGATTTAAGTAATAATAATAAGAAGAAAATTAATTTCTAATCCCCCATCCTGCACTAAGCGAGTGTATGTGTGTGTGTATGTCTGTATGTATGTGTGTGTCTGTGTGTATGTATGTGTGTGCGTGTGTGCGTACGTAGGTGGGTAGGTGCGTGCATGTCTCTGTGAAAACAAACATTTACTAACAGCAAAGTGTGCTATTAAGATAAATGACCTTTTACATACCTTCGTCGCCTTAATAAAATTCTTTACACATATGCACGCACTCACACAGACAAATATACACACACTCAGCGTGAGCTATATGTTTTTATAGAGAGTGAGAGACAGAGTGTGATAAATATATTGAGTGAGGGTGAACGTTTACCATGAGAAACACAAAAAAAGAAAACATGGACAGAAAAATATTTTCTGATGTCACTGATTTTGAAGTTCTAGAATTAAGTGAAATGTTTCAAACTTGTTATGTTGATGTACTATTTGACGCCGAATCAACGTTTGTGATTAATTTAGCCTGGGAAATTTTAGTAAAATGGTTGTGAGGTTTGAAGTTTGCTTATTTTTATTTAGTCAGAGGGTTCGTGCGTAAAAGCTGTCCTAAAATGAAAGTAAACATTAGAAGTTTTATTCAGAATGAAAGCAATACGTGAGATAATACATATACAGACGGAGTGATAAAGAGTTTGGTAACTAATACAGAGAAAAATATTGTGGGTGATAGATAGACTTCTCGGTTTAAATATTGAGTTACTTTTATTGATATATATATATATATATATATATATATATATATATATATATATATCACTACATACATATTACTATATATATATATATATATATATATATATATATATATATATATATATATATATATATATATATATATATATATATATATATATATATATATATATATATATATATATATACATATATATCACTACATACATATAGTGCAAAAGATGCCACCTCTCAGGGCATGACTGCTGGGGCAACATTCCTCTCCAACTCTCTAGCTAGGGATGCTTTGTTGGTATTACGAAGAGACCCATCAGCATTGACAGGTGCAAACTGTAGAGGGCCCAAAGGGTGAGCCAGTACATCGGGCATATGTAGCTTTCTGCTTTCTGCTACAAGGATCATGTGACCAAATAAATCTCGGTCAGCTTTCAAACACACATCTTGGCATGCACTTGAGTGCGTGGTTTCTCTCTGATGTCCGAGAAACTTTTCGGTCCCATTTTAGTCATCTTGTCAGGGAATCTTTTAGAAGGCACATCAGCTTCGACATGTTCTGCTCTGAAGACATGGTATGATTCTTATCCAAGCTTATTAGCATGCAGGAAATCTTTTTCTATCTCTGGTGGTGCTCTAGTGGCACTGGACGAGCTCAGAAGATCCCCATTGTCAGGTTTGATTGGGTTCAGCCATACTGCCTCCATGAGCTGAACAAGGGATTGGATATCCGTTTCATCTTTCTTGATCCTTGACTGATTCAGGTCAGGGTGGTTCAAGGACTTGTGTTTTCCTCCATTTATCATATCTCTCACTTGCCGTAAGTATGAGCTGCGATACTCTAAGGTTAAATAGAACCTAGCCACTGCTCCAGCTTTCAGACTGAATAATTGCCAGACGTTTGTCCGCCAGGTGTTTGGCTGTCCTTGTTAATCATCTCTTCGATTGTTTGGTCCACTGGTATACGTCCAAATGGATTTCGTTCTCCAATCTGGGCTGAAAAACCACCATTCATGAACTGTACATAGACTTCAGAATGTCCAAAGTGGATTCGAGTCATCATTAAATAGTAGTAGATCAGGAAACGAGCATAGTTCTCCATTTTATCGGAAAAATACCATGGGATCATCTCTCGAATGGAGGATCCAGTCACCTCTGGACGCTAAGCCAAGCATGATCTCCACCATGTCTATGTATGACATCCAGAAATCCGACTGACTGTACATGCATCTAAGAGATTCAAGGTAGGTTTGAAACAGCTACAAGAACCTTGTGCAGGATTCATTTCCAAGAACTTGGAGGTACATCTGACTGACACTGCTTTGAAAGTTGCCTATAACCTTCAATGTTTCTGCTAGATGAGGCACATCTTCTGTATGATTGTCTTCTACCCATGGGAGAAACCCTTTCCAGGCAAGCCTCATTGGTGTTTCATGCACACATTTGTGTACCCTGACTGCACAGTTGTACTTGCGTCCTTCCATGATCCCAGCCACTGGTCCATCTGCTGTGACACCTGATTCAACAAACATATCCATGATCTTTGCATCTTGAAACCGCTTGCCGACGATAGAAAGGAGGTTGCTAATTGTGTAGAAAACTCCCATTCTGATGATTATGTTTCTATACTTGTCTTTTTCCACACTATTTCAGCTGCCTTGGCATAGAGTGCTCGGTCAAACACACGAAAATATCTTGATGAGCTGCAAGGAATCCATGATTCGAGTAGGTTGATCCAGCACTTTATTCACTATGTACATGTCTGTTGCAGGAGCGTTGATAGCTGGCAGCTAGCTCACTGTGCCCTTGACAACTGTGACATCATTGCGGGTCTGGATGCTGAATCCTGTCCAGCTGCTTGTTGTCTGGTTCCCTGGGTCAGACAGTCGTGTAAAAAGCCAAACATGGTCCTTCCTTTTTGCATTTTAGGCCTGTTGATCACTGTCGATGTCTAGTGTCTCAGTCTTGGGTGGCCAAGCTCGATGCCCAGCATTATAAATCGGTAGCAGCAATAGATGAGGAATAATGCTTCTTTTCTTGGATTTGGTAACTAGAGACACAACATTCTGTGTCATGGGCCCTGAAACTTCGGGCTGGACGACGATGCGCAGAAGTACTTCAGGATAAGTGTTGGGTAATTTCATAAATCTGCAAAAAGAGAACAAAGCTACCGAGCTGAAAGAGCTATCACATTATTTTTTACACTCATAGTGACCCTATAAGCATTTTAACACCATTTAGGTGTATTCACCCCAGATATTAATGCTATCTAACGTGACTCATAGATTATATGCTTTACTAGAATATACATCGTTTTTCTTTTCTCTTATTTTTCACAAGTGATTTTCAGGCACTGAACTTTACAATAACCACAATAAAATTGTTACTCAAAACCTGTATTGAGTTTTTCTTTCTTGATATACTTGGACTAACTAAACTAGACTTACACACACCAACACGCACACATATGTATGTATGTGTGTGTATGTACGTATGTATGTATGTATGTATGTATCTATCTATCTTTATATCTATCTATCTATCTATCTATCTATCTATCTATCTATCTATCTATCTATCTATCTATCTATCTATCTATCTATCTATCTACCTATCTATCTCTTCTCATAGACGTGCTGTCACATCGGCTGCGAAGGTAAACGTTTATTTGACCTTTTATTGTCCACATTTTGTTGGAATTTTAAAATAATTTTGTTGCGAAGCACCTAGGCTTCATTTGTGTGTATTTTCAAGGGCAGGAATTGGCCCCCAGGGACAGTTTCGGCCATAGCAAAATACAAAAATTTCCTTCTTGACATTTGAAAAATGTCGAGAAACATAATTTTGGAACGCTTGTCTTGTTCTTTTGACAAGCATTTCCCGAGGCTTCAGATGCCAGAAGAGAAAAAAGAACAGAGTAGCGCGTGCTCACACAGTGACAGGAACGCAGTTGCTGTAAACGTCACAAAGACGGTGATTACAGCTACTAACAGCCCTCTCACCACCATCACCACCACCACCACCACCAACACCAACAACAAAAACAAAACTGTAACCAAGGTTACAAAACCATGCGTAAAAACCGTCACAAATGTCTCTGACGTAAGCACCATTGCTGCTGACGCCATCATCTCCACCACCAACAACAATGACAACAACAACAACAACAACAACGACAACAACAACAACAACAGCAACAACAAGGACGTAAAGTTATCGGCCGTCAGCAATGACACCATCACCTGTTCAACAAACTCTGCTGCCACTACCACCACCTTTGAACCAGGTAGTACATACACCAACATAAACAAAAATATTCAGAAGAACATGTCCGCCAGCACAACAAAAACAAATTTCGCAAATGCTGTAAAGGAAAAAAGAACAATAGTGACATTCACACAAAAACAAATAAAAGACACAAAATCCCTTCTTACGAAAGAAGGAGATGATGTCAGAATAAACATACCAAAAGATATTATAGAAATGAAAAACAAAAAGTGCATCATTTATAAACTGGTAAACACAAAAACCAGACGTGTAGAAAATGTTAGCACAGATAAAATTGAAGTTTGTCTTAGAAAAATTTGGCCTTATCAAAATCATGTCACCTGGGGAAGAAAATTTGGAACGGTGCAGGTGAGATTTCTGGATGAAAATTTAGCTAAACAATTTTCGACACTCTCTCTCCGCACAGATGACTTGGTGATGATACCGAGTTATCTAGGACAGAGAGTGACCAAAGTTATAATAAAAAATGTGCCGTCGGAGGTGGACACCCAATGGCTGATATCGGCCGTATGCCTGGAAATGGAAGAGGCAAATATTTTGGAGATTACGGTCGGAGAGGAAAAGAACTGGGGAGGGAAAAATCTGGAAATCCTTCTCCACATCACGGAGGAGGCTTCACAGAAAATTCCTCCAAACATTAGATTGGCAGAGGACCACAAGCTGTATGTGGTGGTAGAGGGCAGGCGACCTCGCTGTTACCTATGCAACAGCGAAGCACATCTGAAAAAGGACTGCCCTTTGGCCGCTAAACAAAAACAACAACAACAACAACAACAAGAACAACAACAACAACAACAGAAGCAACTACCAAATACCCCCAACAGAAAAACCTTACTACCAACACCACCAACAACACAAAAAACAACAACAGAAATATCAGCAATAACCACAACAGAAAAGACAACAGAAACTGCAAAAACAGAAGAAAAAAAAGAAGAAAATTCCAAGACTGCCTCTCCCTCCCCCATATCACATACACCACACACAAATAACAAGCAGCCAACATCAATAAAAACAGCAACACAAACACTCACAGAAACACACACAGACGCACAAAATTTGCCGTTACCTCTTTCTGACTCCTCAGATCTCCCATCATCCGATGAAGAGAGTGGGGAGGAGTGGAAAATAGCTACGAAAGGAAAGAGGAAGCGCAGTAAGAAGAAAACAAAACAAAATGCAAAAAACACGAACAAAGCAGGGAGATTCACATCTCCCGAAAATACTACTAACACCAATAGTAATATAAAAAAAACAATGCTAACAGCAATAGACAGTACAAACACAGAGTTGATGAATTACATCAACTCTAAAACAAACATCACAAATAACGATATCAAAACCAACAACCACCCACGTACAACACCGCCAAAACACATTAAAATTATTCATGTAACACCAGCATTACACAACACAATAAAATCCCTCTACCCCAACTCGGTAGGGGGATTCCAGAAATATTTGTGCAAGAAATTGTACAATAGCCTCCTTGGTGAAAAATCCAAGGAGGAAACAAAACTTTCTAACGGTAAGTAACAGTCTGTTCTTTTGTTTTGTGCTTTAAAGCACACGTATAAATAGAATCATGGTGAAGATTGGCTGTGTGAACGTGCGTGGCTTGGGGTCGCCTTGGAAACAAGGGTACCTCTTAAATGACATCAAGTCACACAATTTGGATATCATAGCCATTAGTGAGACCAGACTCCATGAACCGCGGGCCCTAAAGTCCATGTTTGGCGGACAGTTTAACATTTATTTTTCTCCCTGTCTGCCGAGGATGGGCGGTAGTGGCACGGCGGTTCTTTTTCGCAAGAGTCTGGATCTCCAAGTAAAGACGATATTTACGGACCCGGAGGGTAGACTGGTTGTCCTAGATGTGGACGGCAGCGATGGAGGCGCTTTTCGGTTGCTGGCAGTTTATGTGCTTCCTTTAACAGGTCGGTCGGACTTCTTTCGACGTCTAGAAGTATTCCTGGGAACGTCTCGTCCCTTACTTTTAGTGGGGTATTGGAATGCTACCTTGGGCACGCATCTAGACTACGTGGGGAGTGACAAAACTAGAAGGGGATGCAAATGCCTCATAGACCTGCTCAGACGCTTCCAGTTGTCTGACAGGTACCGACTCGACCACCCAAATATGCCAACGTGGACTTGGAGCAACCGCATTGGGTCGTCGAGATCGTATCTAGATAGGATAGTGTGTAGGACAAGAGATACAGATAGTTTAGGATGTCCACAGTTCCACATAGTCAGCTACACGGATCACAAACTTGTGACGTGTACGCTAGACTTAGATAAGTCACATAGGCAGGGTCCCGGTTACTGGAAACTAAACGCGTCTTTCCCGTCGAGGCAGGTTTTCAGAGACCGGATTAGCACGTTAGTAAAGAGGGCTTTGACGGGAGCCATCGTCAACAACAAATGGTGGTTTGCCCTCAAGAGAGCAGTAAGGGCGGAAGCAATAAGGTATAGCAGGGCACTAGCTGTAGAGAGGAACAGAGTAGAGGGGGAGCTAGTGATAAAGTTAGAAGAAGAGGCATTGCGAAGTGTCATCGCATCCGACGTTTTAGCGGCGAGGTTGGCCCTCGACCAACACTTCAATGCTAAACACGAAGGGTGTGCTGTCAGGGCAAGGATGCGTGCTCTGAGGAATGAAGGTGTTGGAGCCGCACGAGAGGCCCGGGTGGCGGAGGCGCAGCGGGGTAACAGTGCCACCATCCAAAGCTTTCGATAGGGTAGACCATCGACACTTGGAGGCCGTCCTCGAAGCGGCCGGCTTCGGTCCCGTTTTCCGCGGCTGGATGGCTGCCTTGTACACAGGCATCCGTTCGGTTGTTCGCGTCAATGGACGTCTATCGGGACCCTTCGACATTGCACGTTCGGTTCGTCAGGGATGCCCCCTGTCGCCGCTCCTGTACGTATTGACTCTCGAGCCACTACTGCGGAAGCTGGCGACGCTGAGGGGCATCCCGCGAGAACTGGGGTGCGGGACGAGCGTGTCGGCATACGCGGACGACGTCACCGTCATAGCGTCTAGCCACGAGCACATCGAGCTTGTCGGCGAGACGCTGAAAGACTACGAAGCGGTGACGGGAGCGAAAATCAACCGGGATAAGTCGGTGGGTTTGCTGCTCGGCACCTGGAGGAGCAAGCCCATACCGTCCGGCAGCGCCTCAGTAGTGGGACGCTGGTCGGACGGTCCGGTCAAGTTGCTCGGAGTCTGGTTCGGTCCGGACCTGAAAACGGAGAAGAACTGGGACGAGATAACGAGTAGGGTGGCCACTCTCTGCCGGCAATGGTCCGAGAGGAAGCTGTCCCTAAAAGGTCGGGCGGAGGTGGCGAACGCGTATATCGCGTCCGTCATCGAATACCGCCTGACCGTCGTGCCTTGTCCCGATCGCGCCATCACCGAAATGGAGCGCATCCTCTTCCGCTTTTTGTGGAAAGGAAGCGTTCCGATGGTGAGGCGATCCGTTTGTTGCCAACACCCGCTGAAAGGAGGGCTGGGCATGCTGTGGTTGATGATGCGCAGACATGCGCTGAGACTGCGACATCTCCGGCTCTACGTAGACGACGGTGAGCAGGTGTGGTCGCCGTTTGTGCGACGCGCTTTCCCGCAGCTCGTCTCCATGACCGAGCTGCAGTCGTGGATCAAAAAGAGGCCGAGGAATGGCGAATGGCACCGTGAGTGTCGCGTTGCTCTGCAACAACTTTGCCGTCCCGGGTCGACCTTGAGCGGCTGCATCACAACGAAGTCATTCTATAGGGGATTAGTGGAGGGCAGGTACGACGACGATCTCGGGGCGAACCTGGGCGTCGACGAGGAATACCTGACCCGCCTGTTCAGGACGACTTTCGGGCCGGGACCTATGGACAACTTCCAGAGATCCCTGGCCTGGCAGTGTTACCGAGAGGCGCTACCCGTTCGGGATAAGCTCTATAGACACGGCTCGCGAAATGCGGGGCCGACCTGCCCGAGATGCGGTCAGAGCGATGAAACCGTTCTGCACGCACTCGTGCAGTGTCCAACCATTTCGGAGCTGTGGGCTTATGTCGAACGACTGCTGTCACGTGTGAGACGAGTCGGTTTATCAACCGAGTCTATCGTCAATATCGTCACGCCTCCTTCCTTTAAACGGGAAGGAAGAGCTGTATTTATCGTACTTGTGGCTATGGCGAAAGAATGCATCTGGTGGACGCGTCTGAAAGGATTAGAGACAAATACTTTTCTCTCTGGTCAATCTCTCATCAACTTTTTCAAGTATCACTTGAAAAGGAAGGTGAGAGTAGAGAGGCAAGTGTTGTCTAGCAAATGTTTCGAAAAAAGATGGATACATGTAGCAAGAATGGCACGTATAAATGACGAAGCCACCTTGACCATGATTCTATAAAACGTTTTAAAATTTTGTAAACAGAGTTAGTTACGTTTCTTGCATAAATAAAAGGAATTTTATTTAACAAACTGTGACACTAAGGACCGAGGTTACCGTGGTCTTTTCGTAGGTTTTTCTTTCCACGGATAACCTCCCCATTTATTGGGAATTTTCTGTATTATTTCGTATTTTTTGTAAATACCCCAAACGTTTTGCGATGTTTTTTTTCATCGTTGTCCCCACTTTTGTTTTTTTTCTGCTTTGTTTTCGCCCCCCTCGAAAAGAAAAACTCTAGATTTGTATTTTGTCCCCTCTATGTTGAGCCCTGTGTGGCTAATAAAGAAACATATCTATCTATCTATCTATCTATCTATCTATTTATCTGTCTGTCTGCCTGTCTGTCTGCCTGTCTGTCTGTCTTTCTGTCTGTCTATCTATCTGTCTCCCCCTCTCTCTCTCTCTCTCTCTCTCTCTCTCTATATATATATATATATATATGCGTGTGCGTGTGTGTGAGAGAGAGAGAGAGGAAGAGAGAGAGAGAGAGAGAGTGATAGAGAATGCATACATACGTAGTGCATCTAGTAGGGTGTTTCTTTGTTAATTTCGTCAGTTAAAATAAACCCACGTCATTCGGTTTTATATCTACACGCAATCTAATCAATCACCGCAAATCAGGCAGTGGATAGATTCATTGTAATCCGACATAACTACATTTAAGGCGGCTGTATACCAAGAGGTAACCAACACCGTTTAACAACGTGAATACAATATGCTAGAATATATGGTGTAATCCACCACAAAATAACAGTATACAAGACCAGTGTTACAAAATATTTCCAGTTCCTCATCAGAAAACAATTCTTGAATGTCTGTAAATATCAAAAGCTCTCCAACCAAACCTCGCATTCTGTTAAGCTATAGCTGCACAAAAGCCATGTTACATATCACTAACAGCTACACTCCAAACATTTTGTAACCAGACAGAGAGTAAAGAAAGCGTTACACAATTGTGAAACATGTAGCGTTATCTTATAAAGGGCAAAATTATTGAGAAAAACATTTCATGCTTGATTATGTTTTCTTCGACAACATACCAACATGCAGTTTAAGTTTTCAAACAGTCACCTTCTCCAGTATAACATTTCGTTTCATTACCCACGCCTAGGAAGCACCAGATTCTGACAAAGTATGTTTTTTAAAAAGCAGAATACAAAGGAAAATGAGCAACATCTCATTGGCGGTTTAATATAAGGCAAAGGCTTTTACGAACGGATTAAAGCACCGTGATTCCTATATTTAAGAGAAAATTCACACCATATTCCTCCCACTTACATAAAAAAGAGGGAACTAACTTTGACTTGATGCATGCCGGAATTCTTTGATAATTTCAAAGTAACTATATAACTCTCCAGAGCATTTGCGTGGACTATGAACTACAGATCTGCCTGAAAGCAAATGCTATTCAGAGTACGTGATAGATGTTTTCCTAAAATCCTCTCTGTTACTTACTCCCTAACTCACTCACTCTCCCACTCGCTCACTCGCTCACTCACTCTCTCACTCTCTCTCTTTCACGAACACATTCACACACACCATAAGTTTATATGTATATATGTGTTTGTAGGTATATATTTATAGGCACTCATATATATATATAATAATTTTAATGTCGCTTTGAAATATGTAAGTCATATATGGGTTATAAATTTCTGTGTTCCATTGCATTCCAAGACAAATACTTGCGAAGAAATTATAGACAATAATGTATAGATTATAATGGTCATATACTGCGGATAAATATTATATGACAGAAGGATTGTTGCATACGTTGGTGCTCTGACTAAAGCCAGAATAATAAATGAATACTTCTGTGGAGACCTGAAAATATGGAACTCAGAGCATTAAGCATTTAACAAGACTATATCTCAGAATGTTTTTGCAGTGCCATCGGTATCATACCGACGTACCAACTCAAGCAGATAATTAGAAACACGGGAAGTCTCTTAACTCAAAAGGTCTAGTCGCTTTGTTAGCGATCGGCTTGAACTGTCTTAAAAATAAATGAAATAAAACTCAAAGAAAATTACATATACACACATATAAGGTATGAGAGGTATTGGCATCAAGAAGACACAAGATCGCAGGTAAGAATATGTAAGTGCTAAGGGAGGACCGTAGTTAGACTTTCAATTCGATAATAGTACACGTGTGGAGCCTAATGCGGGTCATGTGTGAGCATGTATATGTTAAATAAAATGAAACAACAAAACCAAGACCGTGTGGAATTTATAGGACATTTATGAAGAGAAAGGTAGTTTTACATACTATCCACTGTAGTTAACTTTCTCATATCGTCTCTGATGAACGGATATACCTAATATCCCCAAAACAGGTGTATGAGTACCTTCTTCTTTATAAATGTCCTATAAATTCCAAACAACCTTGGCTTTGTTGTCTCATTGTATTTAATATATATACATTCACACATGCACACGCACACACAAACATCACACACACACTCAAACATCACCTACACACACAAACATCACACACACACACACACATACACACACACACACACACACACACACACACACACACACACACACACACATATATATATATATATATATATATATATATATATATATATATATATATATGAATTATATATTTTTGTGTGCATTTGTGTTTAAGGAACAACACAAAATTTAATTGTTACAATCACTGCTCTACACTGCAGGTATAAACTTGTCTGTATGTATATTTCTATATACACACAAGCACACGCACTCATACACAGACATACGCACAAACATACACACAAACACGCTCGTACGCACAAGCGTGCACATACACACATACACACACAGAGACACACACACAAACACAAACACACACACACACACACACATACACACACACACACACACACTCACACTCACATATAATGACAAATTATTTTCTAGCATTGGCAGAAATTCATAGTTAGAGTGTCTCGCGGTTCAGTTTCTTTGCAGAGGCATTTTCACTTTGATTAATTTAAAAAAAAAAAGAACAAAACTAAAACGCAACGAAATATATGTAACTAGAGAAGTTTATTATGTATGAGACGTGGTAATTAATTCTCACTTGTAAACTGTCTGAAGTCCTATTTATCACAACTTAATACAGAAATATGTATTGGTTCTCAGTTAATCACGTCATTCGAAAAGTGGATCTTCAAGTAATTACTCTCTCAGTGCTATTATTGCAGATGTGCTTGGGCAGTAATGTAGCATGCAAAGATTATTATGGGACCCGTATTCACCCTTCTGTAACTGGCATTCCAGAAGCTGATATGTTGATTAACATGTCAAACATCCGATCAAATATTCGGTGCTTTTCTCTTTGTATGACATATTCCGAATGTGGTATGATTATTTACAGCGTTTCCGATGAAGTATGTATCCTACGTAAAATCAAGCAACTACCTGGTGCCACATCATTCATCGAAATTCCTCCAAACAGTATTTACACCATACTACAAGCTCGTGAGTAGTTTTCTTTTCATATTACAATAACCCCTCGCCATATCGCGGTTTATTACTTAAGCTTACATCGATTCCTCTGTGTTGGTGGTTTTGCATTTATAATAAAATAAATGTATACAAATTGTGAAAACAATTAAAAAAAAAATACAGTACAGTACTGTTTCTACTTCACGGATTTTCACTTATCTCGTGGTGTTTTGAAATGTAACACCCGCGATAGACGAAGGATTACTGTATTACTTTATATTTCACTTAATGTTAAACCCTGTTATTTTCTTATTGAAGACGATATTTGTGATCTGAGATAAAATTTACGTGTGTTTCTGGTAGGTCAACGATGGATTGTGCTATGAATATTGTTCAAGAATAATTTTGTTATTTTCATTTAAGCTTAATAATATCATCTTAACGTAATTTACAATGTATCTAGGCCTACACAAACTTGACTATATTTGTAAGGCATTAATTAGGATGTTTATTTCAATGCGATTTTGCTACTACCATATAGAGTCTATCTTTTGGTTCGTATTGTGCAAATGTATGTTAGAGAGAGAGAGAAAGAGAGAGAGAGAAAGAGAGAGAGAGAGAGAGAGAGAGAGAAAGAGAGAGAGAGAGAGCGTCTGTGTGCATGTGTCTTTTCGGTGTATGTATGAGCTTAGTGCGTGTAAGGTTTATATATAAAGTAACTTCTAGCTGTATATTTTGTAAAAAGCAGGTTTTTTTCTATAGATTAATTAAATGCAGCACAGAATTTTCTCAGTGAACTGTTCACGGTCTCAAAGCGACGAAAATATTTTGGCAAATTAAATTTAAATGTTGAAGTGGATCTGACGGTTTTTGTGTCACTTAAATGGCTTATAAACACCTTCCACGCTGCAACTGTTTTCGTTCCAGCACACGATATCAGATCAGGTCACTTGCTATGCAAGTACATCTCCGTAATTAAATGATTTCAACAGAAACTGGTTCTGTTATAATGTACGCTCACTAGTATGCATATATAAGATGTGCCTTCTGGTAATATATATCAAAATATTATAGTATCATCCACTATGTATTATAGTGTCAGCCTGTACAAAAGCCTTGGATGCAGAAGCCTTTTCTCTGATCAGTGGATTAAAACAGGGGCTCTCAAACAACTCGGCGGAAAAAATTCTAGGGTTCCATGAAATAAGGTGTCTTTATATAAAAATTAAATAAGTGTAATTTATGAAAGAAACGCTATACATAATTTTATTTAAAAAAACAGTCACTGTATTTTTTTGTGCGATGATGTTCTCTATCTTAAATAATTCTTGCTTCAGCTAATGTCTTATTATCATTAAAGTGGCAACAAGGATCGTCGCTAAAAGATAGTATAACTCAATCGACATTTTCGAAATATTGTATAAAGTTTCCGCAGGAAAATAATGAATGAGACATCTTGCTGTAATACGTCCACTCACATACACAACTACACATAAAACATACAGAATAGTTTTCTACGTTATTTGGCATTATTTAATTTAACATTGACAGGGCCGCTTGTAAAACAATTGATGATACCATCTGTAATCGTTGCTGTGAAGGGATCCTGTATAAGTAAGCATTTTATAATTGTTGATTTCAGGAACTGTCATGCATTACCTCTCTCCTCTTTTATTCTTTAGTTTGCACTCATTCTTAACGTTCTTTTCATTTACATGTTATTGTCATTGTTTTTCTTGAGAATTAGATGAATCCTGATCGAGGTATGATGAAAGACGTTCCCGCCAGATGTATGTATGTATGGATGTGTGTGTATGTATGTATATATATATATATATATATATATATATATATATATATATATATATATATATATATATATATATACAATATGTGTATATACATATGTATATATATATATATATATATATATATATATATATATATATATATATATATATATATATATGTCAGCCACATTTAAATGGCAAATATACTTCACTCTCTCTCTCTCTCTCTCTCTCTCTATATATATATATATATATATATATATATATATATATATATATATATAGAAGGTCTAGATTTAGATTCAAGATTGAATATGGTATTTATGTTTAGGCACCAGAATATAGTATGTCATGGTATTATATAAAAACCATTCCAAAAAACTAGGTGATCAAAAAATCAAAATAAGCAACACGGATTTCAAAGATGATTGCAGTACGCACGTTTCATGCTACTCCATTTATTTAAGTAATGCGAGCATTACATTAAATGCAATATGTAGAGCAATAGACATATTATAATTGTGGCAACATTTCAAATCCAAGTGGGAGGAAGAATACATGTATTCTTCCTCCCACTTGGATTTGAAATGTTGCCACAATTATAATATGTCTATTCTACTGTGATTTTCTGCATTTTTCTGCAGCTGAAGATTGCTCTACATATTGCATTTAATGTAGTGCTCGCATTACTTAAATAAATAGAGTAGCATGAAACGTGCGTACTGCAATCATCTTTGAAATCCATGTTGCTTGTTTTGATTTTATATATATATATATATATATATATATATATATATATATATATATATATATATATATATATATACATATATATATATATATGAGATACAGGGTATATTTAAACACATAAGAGGAATCCACTTACGGGATTCCTTACGCTAGAAAGAACAGCAAGGTTCTAGAACCACAAAATTAGGCATAAAATCCCGAAAGGAACTAAATGAAAAACTAAGGAGGAGCTGTGCCTGCGCAGTAGATTTGAAAAAGTTAGGATGTATAAATGGGAGGCATATAATTGATTGCTTCGTACTTATATATTTTAATCTAAGATGTACATGTTGAAAACGACTTCACATAGTAAATTATCTTATTTGCTAAACTAAAGTCAGAAACCAATTGGTCCAGGAATCTAGGTGGTAAAAGATTTCTTTTTCATTTTGTTCCTTTTGGGATTTTAACCCTAATTCTGTGGTTCTAAAACCTTGCTGTTCTTTCTAGCGTAAGGAATCCCATAAGTGGATTCCTCATATGCGTTTAAATATACATTGTATCTTATGCGTAATTAATGGTATTTGGACTAAATTTTTATACGCTTGTGATCTTCTGGTTTTTCGCCATGATCCTCTGTTGAAACTGCCCTATAACCGCTTCAAACCCGTTCTTCCATATTTTATATGTCTTCTCTAATTTTTCTCGGTCGGTCTTTTTTCCCATTTTCCCAATTTATTCTTAACCATTGCTCAGTTTTTCCTAAGATCTTGCCTTGTCCGCATTATGTCACTTTCAATGCGTCGTTTCCACCATGATTCCTTTGCTCCACCATTTTTGTTGTCTTACGTCGTAATTTTTCCTGAAGAAGTAGCGTAATAGCTCGGAGAATATTCCTTTTTTGTGTTATTTCCTCCGTCTGGATGTTTGGTATGGGAGTATTTATCTTTTGTGTTACTTTATATGTCATACTTCTATCTACCCTTCTCATATTCATGGGGATTTTTTTCTTCTGGAGCATTCATCAAGTCGGTGAGTCGTCTTTGAATTTCAAGTACTTCATTATATAGTTGGTTCAATTCCCCTGCATGTCCAGCCCTTCACAGTATCACAGTAACAGCTCCATCACCATTCCCTTGTTTCTCCTGTCTACTCTTCTCCCTGCTTTCAAATCCTACCTCTCTGTTTTCAACTCCGACCCTCCTTTGTCGCCCATCCAAAGGGTCTCTAAGACTCTCGATAATCCGAGATATTTCTACTCCAGTTAAATAACCGTTCCTCCTAATTACTCCCACTTGGTTCATTAGTTTATTTTCTGACATTGGATACCCGTCCTTTTCCATCCAAAATTTCAAGGAACGTCGGCCTACTCCACGACTTTTTTCCAGCTTTGCTCTTTCATGACATTCAATAACTGTATCCTACTCTTCCTTCGTCCATTTATGTCAGATTTTGCGCACACCGTGCATGTGATCTGTTGTGATATAACGACCGTCCGAGGCCAGATCACTTTCTTTGTTTCTTTTAGAGAAGCATTCTTATCTGTTGGCACTGATATATTAATTAGAAAACATTTTTTCTTGGTGATCTATGACAACTAAATACGGCCTATTGGCCTTAATTTCTCTATCTGTGTGTATTAGCATGTCCCAGAGTATGATTACTTTCTCATTGTCTGTGGCCTTTTATTATTATTATTATCATTATTATTATTATTATTATTATTATTATTATTATTATTATTATTATGTTGTCCTTTTTTTCTTCTTTCTTCAAATTTTCTCACATTTCTCGCCGAGTGTTTTCCGTACACCTAGGCCAGAGAAACTCGTTGTATGCGTTCCCAATTTACACACGCAAATTCACAGGTAAAACATGTATTTACCAAAAAAAAAAAAAGAAAAAAATCATGAATGGATGTTGCTTTCACAGCGATAATGCTCTTCTTAGTACATGAGTCATTCCAGTTAGCACGATTTTCTGCACTTCCTGTAGAGATGGTAAGCCTGGTATCATTTTCAAATAGGTTTCAGTACCTTTTTTTTATCATTCCTAGAGATCCTACGATCACTGGTATGGTAGTCGCCTTGAGATGCCACATTTTTTCAATTTCTATTAGCAAGTCTTTATATTTACTGATCTTGTCAAATTCTTTCGCCGCTATATTATGATCACAGGGAATACTCATATCAATTAATAAACACGTCTTCTTTGTCTGATCTTTTATAATAATATCCGGTTTATTAGCTTTTATAGTCTTGTCGGTATGTACGGGGAAGTCCCAGAGAATCGATACATTTTCTCACTCAGTCACAGCTTCAGGATGGTGTTTATACCATTTGTCAGCGCTTTTGATTTTATAATGCTGACATATTGTCCAGTGTAAATACTGGCCAACTCTGTCATGTCTTGCTTTATATTCTACAGGTGCTAACACTCTACACCCTGAGATTAGGTGGTCTATAGTTTCAATCGCATCATTTCAAAATCGGCATTTTGGGTCAGCTCCATTTTTTATCACATTGGCTTGGTAGTTCCGGGTTAATAAGCTTTGGTCTTGAGCAGCCAATATGAAATCTTCACTCTCTGCTTTTAGCCCTGAACTTCGTAACCACTGATGCGTGCGTTTCTGGTCGACATCAGCTTGTTTACTACGAGCCACATACTTGCCATGCAGAGGTTTCTGTTCCCATCTGCTAGCTAATTTTTCATGTGCTTTTGTCTTTGCAATTAATTTTATTTTCTTTGCAGTAGCAGTTGGCGCATTTCCTTCAACCTGATCAAGCTGGTGGGTATCTAAGAGTTCGGTAGCGAATTTTTTGCTCTCTTTCAGAATAGAGTGAAGTTTTTTTGGTCTTTCATGTTTTTCAACAAGTTTCAGCATCCAATCGTTGGTTGTTTCAAGGTATTTGGCCAGTCCGATTGTGGTGGTTTTGTACGTAAGTTCAAGCTGGATCAAGCCCCGACCTCCCTGAGCTCTGGGAAAGTAAAGACGATCCACGTCTGCCTTTGGATGGTGCATCTTATTACAAGTCAGTAGCTTGCGGATTTTTCTATCAATTTTGACTATTGGCCTTAATTTCTCTATCTGTGTGTATTGGCATGCCCCAGAGTATGATTACTTTCTCATTGTCTGTAGCCTTTTATTATTATTATTATTATTATTATTATTATTATTATTATTATTATTATTATTATTATTATTATTATTATTATTATTATTATTATTATTATTTAATGTTTGACTTTTGTCTTGCATTTGTACAAGTTGGATCCAAGTCTCACTCAGAGACCTCAAGAGACAACAAGTTAGAAGTTCATGTAGGTGTTATGCCTAGGGTACCATATATTTGGATTTGTACAGTTTTGTTCAAGTGGATGTTTAAGAAACCATAAGAAAATTATGTGTTTGCTTTAAAATTTGAGATCACATAGACAGTATTTTACGTAGGATATGGGCAGTTCCCATGGGCACTATCTTTTGAACTTCAGCCATTTTGGGGTTTCCTGGAATCTGATCTACCCTTCTCATATTCATGGGGATTTTTCCTTCTGGAGCATTCATCAAGTCGGTGGGTCGTCTTTGAATTTCAAGTACTTCATTATCTAGTTGGTTCAATTCCCCTGCATGTCCAGCCCTTCACAGTATCACAGTAACAGCTCCATCACCATTCCCTTGTTTCTCCTGACTACTCTTCTCCCTGCTTTCAAATTCTACCTCGCTGTTTTCAACTCCGACCATCCTTTGTCGCCCATCCAAAGGGTTTCTAAGTTTCACGATAATCCGAGATATTTCTACTCCAGTTAAATAACCGTTCCTCCTAATTACTCCCACTTGGTTCATTAGTTTATTTTCTGACATTGGATACCCGTCCTTTTCCATCCAAAATTTCAAGGAACGTCGGCCTACTCCACGACTTTTTTCCAGCTTTGCTCTTTCATGACATTCAATAACTGTATCCTACTCTTCCTTCGTCCATTTATGTCAGATTTTGCGCACACCGTGCATGTGATCTGTTGTGATATAACGACCGTCCGAGGCCAGATCACTTTCTTTGTTTCTTTTAGAGAAGCATTCTTATCTGTTGGCACTGATATATTAATTAGAAAACATTTTTTCTTGGTGATCTATGACAACTAAATACGGCCTATTGGCCTTAATTTCTCTATCTGTGTGTATTAGCATGTCCCAGAGTATGATTACTTTCTCATTGTCTGTGGCCTTTTATTATTATTATTATCATTATTATTATTATTATTATTATTATTATTATTATTATTATTATTATTATTATTATGTTGTCCTTTTTTTCTTCTTTCTTCAAATTTTCTCACATTTCTCGCCGAGTGTTTTCCGTACACCTAGGCCAGAGAAACTCGTTGTATGCGTTCCCAATTTACACACGCAAATTCACAGGTAAAACATGTATTTACCAAAAAAAAAAAAAGAAAAAAATCATGAATGGATGTTGCTTTCACAGCGATAATGCTCTTCTTAGTACATGAGTCATTCCAGTTAGCACGATTTTCTGCACTTCCTGTAGAGATGGTAAGCCTGGTATCATTTTCAAATAGGTTTCAGTACCTTTTTTTTATCATTCCTAGAGATCCTACGATCACTGGTATGGTAGTCGCCTTGAGATGCCACATTTTTTCAATTTCTATTAGCAAGTCTTTATATTTACTGATCTTGTCAAATTCTTTCGCCGCTATATTATGATCACAGGGAATACTCATATCAATTAATAAACACGTCTTCTTTGTCTGATCTTTTATAATAATATCCGGTTTATTAGCTTTTATAGTCTTGTCGGTATGTACGGGGAAGTCCCAGAGAATCGATACATTTTCTCACTCAGTCACAGCTTCAGGATGGTGTTTATACCATTTGTCAGCGCTTTTGATTTTATAATGCTGACATATTGTCCAGTGTAAATACTGGCCAACTCTGTCATGTCTTGCTTTATATTCTACAGGTGCTAACACTCTACACCCTGAGATTAGGTGGTCTATAGTTTCAATCGCATCATTTCAAAATCGGCATTTTGGGTCAGCTCCATTTTTTATCACATTGGCTTGGTAGTTCCGGGTTAATAAGCTTTGGTCTTGAGCAGCCAATATGAAATCTTCACTCTCTGCTTTTAGCCCTGAACTTCGTAACCACTGATGCGTGCGTTTCTGGTCGACATCAGCTTGTTTACTACGAGCCACATACTTGCCATGCAGAGGTTTCTGTTCCCATCTGCTAGCTAATTTTTCATGTGCTTTTGTCTTTGCAATTAATTTTATTTTCTTTGCAGTAGCAGTTGGCGCATTTCCTTCAACCTGATCAAGCTGGTGGGTATCTAAGAGTTCGGTAGCGAATTTTTTGCTCTCTTTCAGAATAGAGTGAAGTTTTTTTGGTCTTTCATGTTTTTCAACAAGTTTCAGCATCCAATCGTTGGTTGTTTCAAGGTATTTGGCCAGTCCGATTGTGGTGGTTTTGTACGTAAGTTCAAGCTGGATCAAGCCCCGACCTCCCTGAGCTCTGGGAAAGTAAAGACGATCCACGTCTGCCTTTGGATGGTGCATCTTATTACAAGTCAGTAGCTTGCGGATTTTTCTATCAATTTTGACTATTGGCCTTAATTTCTCTATCTGTGTGTATTGGCATGCCCCAGAGTATGATTACTTTCTCATTGTCTGTAGCCTTTTATTATTATTATTATTATTATTATTATTATTATTATTATTATTATTATTATTATTATTATTATTATTATTATTATTATTATTATTATTATTATTATTATTATTATTATTATTATTTAATGTTTGACTTTTGTCTTGCATTTGTACAAGTTGGATCCAAGTCTCACTCAGAGACCTCAAGAGACAACAAGTTAGAAGTTCATGTAGGTGTTATGCCTAGGGTACCATATATTTGGATTTGTACAGTTTTGTTCAAGTGGATGTTTAAGAAACCATAAGAAAATTATGTGTTTGCTTTAAAATTTGAGATCACATAGACAGTATTTTACGTAGGATATGGGCAGTTCCCATGGGCACTATCTTTTGAACTTCAGCCATTTTGGGGTTTCCTGGAATCTGATCTACCCTTCTCATATTCATGGGGATTTTTCCTTCTGGAGCATTCATCAAGTCGGTGGGTCGTCTTTGAATTTCAAGTACTTCATTATCTAGTTGGTTCAATTCCCCTGCATGTCCAGCCCTTCACAGTATCACAGTAACAGCTCCATCACCATTCCCTTGTTTCTCCTGACTACTCTTCTCCCTGCTTTCAAATTCTACCTCGCTGTTTTCAACTCCGACCATCCTTTGTCGCCCATCCAAAGGGTTTCTAAGTTTCACGATAATCCGAGATATTTCTACTCCAGTTAAATAACCGTTCCTCCTAATTACTCCCACTTGGTTCATTAGTTTATTTTCTGACATTGGATACCCGTCCTTTTCCATCCAAAATTTCAAGGAACGTCGGCCTACTCCACGACTTTTTTCCAGCTTTGCTCTTTCATGACATTCAATAACTGTATCCTACTCTTCCTTCGTCCATTTATGTCAGATTTTGCGCACACCGTGCATGTGATCTGTTGTGATATAACGACCGTCCGAGGCCAGATCACTTTCTTTGTTTCTTTTAGAGAAGCATTCTTATCTGTTGGCACTGATATATTAATTAGAAAACATTTTTTCTTGGTGATCTATGACAACTAAATACGGCCTATTGGCCTTAATTTCTCTATCTGTGTGTATTAGCATGTCCCAGAGTATGATTACTTTCTCATTGTCTGTGGCCTTTTATTATTATTATTATCATTATTATTATTATTATTATTATTATTATTATTATTATTATTATTATGTTGTCCTTTTTTTCTTCTTTCTTCAAATTTTCTCACATTTCTCGCCGAGTGTTTTCCGTACACCTAGGCCAGAGAAACTCGTTGTATGCGTTCCCAATTTACACACGCAAATTCACAGGTAAAACATGTATTTACCAAAAAAAAAAAAAGAAAAAAATCATGAATGGATGTTGCTTTCACAGCGATAATGCTCTTCTTAGTACATGAGTCATTCCAGTTAGCACGATTTTCTGCACTTCCTGTAGAGATGGTAAGCCTGGTATCATTTTCAAATAGGTTTCAGTACCTTTTTTTTATCATTCCTAGAGATCCTACGATCACTGGTATGGTAGTCGCCTTGAGATGCCACATTTTTTCAATTTCTATTAGCAAGTCTTTATATTTACTGATCTTGTCAAATTCTTTCGCCGCTATATTATGATCACAGGGAATACTCATATCAATTAATAAACACGTCTTCTTTGTCTGATCTTTTATAATAATATCCGGTTTATTAGCTTTTATAGTCTTGTCGGTATGTACGGGGAAGTCCCAGAGAATCGATACATTTTCTCACTCAGTCACAGCTTCAGGATGGTGTTTATACCATTTGTCAGCGCTTTTGATTTTATAATGCTGACATATTGTCCAGTGTAAATACTGGCCAACTCTGTCATGTCTTGCTTTATATTCTACAGGTGCTAACACTCTACACCCTGAGATTAGGTGGTCTATAGTTTCAATCGCATCATTTCAAAATCGGCATTTTGGGTCAGCTCCATTTTTTATCACATTGGCTTGGTAGTTCCGGGTTAATAAGCTTTGGTCTTGAGCAGCCAATATGAAATCTTCACTCTCTGCTTTTAGCCCTGAACTTCGTAACCACTGATGCGTGCGTTTCTGGTCGACATCAGCTTGTTTACTACGAGCCACATACTTGCCATGCAGAGGTTTCTGTTCCCATCTGCTAGCTAATTTTTCATGTGCTTTTGTCTTTGCAATTAATTTTATTTTCTTTGCAGTAGCAGTTGGCGCATTTCCTTCAACCTGATCAAGCTGGTGGGTATCTAAGAGTTCGGTAGCGAATTTTTTGCTCTCTTTCAGAATAGAGTGAAGTTTTTTTGGTCTTTCATGTTTTTCAACAAGTTTCAGCATCCAATCGTTGGTTGTTTCAAGGTATTTGGCCAGTCCGATTGTGGTGGTTTTGTACGTAAGTTCAAGCTGGATCAAGCCCCGACCTCCCTGAGCTCTGGGAAAGTAAAGACGATCCACGTCTGCCTTTGGATGGTGCATCTTATTACAAGTCAGTAGCTTGCGGATTTTTCTATCAATTTTGACTATTGGCCTTAATTTCTCTATCTGTGTGTATTGGCATGCCCCAGAGTATGATTACTTTCTCATTGTCTGTAGCCTTTTATTATTATTATTATTATTATTATTATTATTATTATTATTATTATTATTATTATTATTATTATTATTATTATTATTATTATTATTATTATTATTATTATTATTATTATTATTATTTAATGTTTGACTTTTGTCTTGCATTTGTACAAGTTGGATCCAAGTCTCACTCAGAGACCTCAAGAGACAACAAGTTAGAAGTTCATGTAGGTGTTATGCCTAGGGTACCATATATTTGGATTTGTACAGTTTTGTTCAAGTGGATGTTTAAGAAACCATAAGAAAATTATGTGTTTGCTTTAAAATTTGAGATCACATAGACAGTATTTTACGTAGGATATGGGCAGTTCCCATGGGCACTATCTTTTGAACTTCAGCCATTTTGGGGTTTCCTGGAATCTGATCTACCCTTCTCATATTCATGGGGATTTTTCCTTCTGGAGCATTCATCAAGTCGGTGGGTCGTCTTTGAATTTCAAGTACTTCATTATCTAGTTGGTTCAATTCCCCTGCATGTCCAGCCCTTCACAGTATCACAGTAACAGCTCCATCACCATTCCCTTGTTTCTCCTGACTACTCTTCTCCCTGCTTTCAAATTCTACCTCGCTGTTTTCAACTCCGACCATCCTTTGTCGCCCATCCAAAGGGTTTCTAAGTTTCACGATAATCCGAGATATTTCTACTCCAGTTAAATAACCGTTCCTCCTAATTACTCCCACTTGGTTCATTAGTTTATTTTCTGACATTGGATACCCGTCCTTTTCCATCCAAAATTTCAAGGAACGTCGGCCTACTCCACGACTTTTTTCCAGCTTTGCTCTTTCATGACATTCAATAACTGTATCCTACTCTTCCTTCGTCCATTTATGACAGATTTTGCGTACACCGTGCATGTGATCTGTTGTGATATAACGACCGTCCGAGGCCAGATCACTTTCTTTGTTTCTTTTAGAGAAGCATTCTTATCTGTTGGCACTGATATATTAATTAGAAAACATTTTTTCTTGGTGATCTCTGACAACTAAATACGGCCTATTGGCCTTAATTTCTCTATCTGTGTGTATTAGCATGTCCCAGAGTATGATTACTTTCTCATTGTCTGTGGCCTTTTATTATTATTATTATTATTATTATTATTATTATTATTATTATTATTATGTCGTCTTTTTTTTCTTCTTTCTTCAAATTTTCTCACATTTCTCGCCGAGTGTTTTCCGTACACCTAGGCCAGAGAAACTCGTTGTATGCGTTCCCAATTTACACACGCAAATTCACAGGTAAAACATGTATTTACCAAAAAAAAAAAAAGAAAAAATTCATGAATGGATGTTGCTTTCACAGCGATAATGCTCTTCTTAGTACATGAGTCATTCCAGTTAGCACGATTTTCTGCACTTCCTGTAGAGATGGTAAGCCTGGTATCATTTTCAAATAGGTTTCAGTACCTTTTTTTATCATTCCTAGAGATCCTACAATCACTGGTATGGTAGTCGCCTTGAGGTGCCACATTTTTTCAATTTCTATTAGCAAGTCTTTATATTTACTGATCTTGTCAAATTCTTTCGCCGCTATATTATGATCACAGGGAATACTCATATCAATTAATAAAGACGTCTTCTTTGTCTGATCTTTTATAATAATATCCGGTTTATTAGCTTTTATAGTCTTGTCGGTATGTACGGGGAAGTCCCAGAGAATCGATACATTTTCTCACTCAGTCACAGCTTCAGGATGGTGTTTATACCATTTGTCAGCGCTTTTGATTTTATAATGCTGACATATTGTCCAGTGTAAATACTGGCCAACTCTGTCATGTCTTGCTTTATATTCTACAGGTGCTAACACTCTACACCCTGAGATTAGGTGGTCTATAGTTTCAATCGCATCATTACAAAATCGGCATTTTGGGTCAGCTCCATTTTTTATCACATTGGCTTGGTAGTTCCGGGTTAATAAGCTTTGGTCTTGAGCAGCCAATATGAAATCTTCACTCTCTGCTTTTAGCCCTGAACTTCGTAACCACTGATGCGTGCGTTTCTGATCGACATCAGCTTGTTTGCTACGAGCCACATACTTGCCATGCAGAGGTTTCTGTTCCCATCTGCTAGCTAATTTTTCATGTGCTTTTGTCTTTGCAATTAATTTTCTTTTCTTTGCAGCAGCAGTTGGCGCATTTCCTTCAACCTGATCAAGCTGGTGGGTATCTAAGAGTTCGGTAGCGAATTTTTTGCTCTCTTTCAGAATAGAGTGAAGTTTTTTTGGTCTTTCATGTTTTTCAACAAGTTTCAGCATCCAATCGTTGGTTGTTTCAAGGTATTTGGCCAGTCCGATTGTGGTGGTTTTGTACGTAAGTTCAAGCTGGATCAAGCCTCGACCTCCCTGAGCTCTGGGAAAGTAAAGACGATCCACGTCTGCCTTTGGATGGTGCATCTTATTACAAGTCAGTAGCTTGCGGATTTTTCTATCAATTTTGACTATTTCACTGGTATTCCAGTAAAGCACATTGAAGCTATAAAGAACAACTGGGACTGCTAAGGAATTTATGGCTAACACCTTATTATAAGCATTCAGCTCAGACTTCAGAACTGCTCGAACTCTTCTATAACATTCCTTCCTAACCTTCTCTTTCATGCTTGCATGCTGGATACCAGAGCCTTCATTTATTCCTAGGTATTTATAGGTTTGTTCCTGCTCAAGTTCTTTTATTACTGTTTCGACATCTAATTCTATTGAACTTGATTTTACTAGTTTCCCTTTTTTAAAAGTGGCTTTGGCACACTTTTCAAGGCCAAACTCCATCCCGATATCATCACTGAATCCTTTCACAGTATGTAATAGTCCCTGAAGCTCTTCATCATCTTTGCCATATAGCTTTAAATCATCCATATAAAATAGATGGCTTATTTTCTTGTCAATTTTGTAGCCATACCCTGTTCTATTCAGTTCACTTGAGAGTGGTATCAGTGCTATGCAGAAAATTAGTGGTGAGAGCGAGTCACCCTGAAAAATGCCACAGTTTATGCTAATATTGTTTGAGTGCAATACTCCATTAGCATGATATAATTGCAGCTTCGTGTTCCATAGTGACATATTATACTTTAAAAAATCTCAAATCACAGGAGAAATTTTGAAAATGTCCAGCGATTTCAGAATCCACGCATGTGGTATGCTGTCAAAGGCTTTTTTATAATCAATCCATGAAGAGCTGAGATTTCTGCGCTTGTTATGGCAGTTCTCAAGGACCATGCGATTAATTAAGAGCTGATCTTTGCATCCGCATGAGCTTCGTCTGCATCCTTTTTGTTCAGTGGGAAAGAGGTTATTCTCTTCCATAAGCGTATATGTTTTCTCCACTCGAATAGATGTCAAAATCTTATAGGTAGTAGACAAACATGTTAAAGGCCGGTAGCTTTTTGGGTCTTTGGCTTCGTTATTTTTCGGGAGGAGGTAAGTAATTCCTTTTGCCATGTAATGAGGAGTTCTTTCTGGGTCTTTCATAATGCTATTAAATAGTATTACTAACATTTTGTGTGCGGACGAGAGTGATGAGAGCCAGAAATTTGGTACTCTATCAATACCAGGGGATTTCCACTTATGAGCCTTCGTTAGTGCCCTCCTTAGGTCGGCGATTGAGATGTCTTCCCATACCTGTTCTTGTAGATTTCTATATTATTATTATTATTATTATTATTATTATTATTATTATTATTATTATTATTATTATTATTATTATTATTATTATTATTATTTTATGTTTGACTTTTGTTTTGCATTTGTACAAGTTGGATCCAAGTCTCACCCAGAGACCTCAAGAGACAACAAGTTAGAAGTTCATGTAGGTGTTATGCCTAGGGTACCATATATTTGGATTTGTACAGTTTTGTTCAAGTGAATGTTTAAGAAACCATAAGAAAATTATGTGTTTGCTTTAAAATTTGAGATCACATAGACAGTATTTTACGTAGGATATGGGCAGTTCCCATGAGCACTATCTTTTGAACTTCAGCCATTTTGGGGTTTTCTGGAATCTGATCTAGGTAGTAATCAGCCCGTTTCGCTGTCATTCCCAGGGCACCTATGACAATAGGTATTGTTTTCGTCTTCAGATTCCACATTTTGCTAATTTCTATTTCAAGATCTTTATATTTGCTCAGTTTTTGGTAGGTCTTGACAGATACGTTTATATCGATTGGGACAGTCATATCAATGAGGAGGCATGATTTTTGTCTGAAGTCTTTCAGTATGATGTCTGGCCTATTTGCGTCTATCTTTCTGTCAGTTTGAATGGTGAAGTTCCAGAGGAGTGCAATGTGATCATTTTCAAGTACTGGGGGTGGTTTGTGTTCCCACCAGTTTTTATCATGGGGCAAGTCCAGGTTTTTGCATATTACCCAGTGAATATATTGTGCAGCTCTATCATGCCTGTTGTTATTATTATTATTATTATTATCATTATCATCATTATCATCATCATCATCAACGTCGTCATCATCATCATCATCATCATCATCATCATCATCACCATCATCATTATTATTATTATCATTATTATTATTATTATTATTATTATTATTATTATTATCATTATCATTATCATCATCCTCATCATCATCATCATCATCATCATCATCATCATCATCATTATTATTATTATTATTATTATTATTATTATTATTATTATTATCATTATTATTATCATTATTATTATTATTATTATTATCATTATCATTATCATTATCATTATCATTATCATCATCATCATCATCATCATCATCATCATCATCATCATCATCATCATCATCATCATTATCATTATTATCATTATTATTATTATTGTTAATGAAATATGAAATAGCAGTTTGGCAATGCGCATTATGAACCACATATATTGAACTTAAGAGTCTAGTGTATTTGCCAGTAGACTGCGATTTAGGAAAGGTAGAGAATGCTTTCTCGAAGCACTGGATGTCAAAATACTTGAAAGTCATAAACAGAGGCGAAATAACATATCTCTAATCCTATCTAGGAGTGATGGACATCTGTGTTTCGCCATTTTTGTGGTTTATCAACGTCACGTGCCCGATTACGATTGGGGATAAATTATTTCGCCACTCCATGGCTTATATGTATATCGCGTACGAATTACGTGCATGTGATGTACATATACATTCAGTGCATGTGGATCAGAATGATTATAATCTATAACACAAGAGCTGCTTCTATTTTACATTTCAATTTATACTTGCATATGCATGGCCGCACATAGTGTGCACGCTGTATGCATTTAAGTCGTGAACATGCCAAATAATTTATCTCCGATCCTGATCGGGTACGTGATGTTGGTAGGCCACTAAAATGGTGAAACATCGATCCCCACCCCTCTTTGATGGGATTAAAGATGAGTTATCTCACCTGTCCATGACTTTCAAGTACTTTAACACCCGGCCCTTAAAGAAAGTATAAAATTATTACCTTCTAATTAGCAGGAATATTTTCCTGCAGCTTGATGATAATAAGTTTCCTCGAATTTCCAGAATATTCCTTAAGATTCTTGAAGAGTACGGAATAATAGGTTTCTTTCAATCTACAATGGTTGTCTGCATTCTTATATCCTTCTTGCTCTTTCGTGTGTTGTTTTGAATGCACTTCTTTACGACGGGAATTTCTTCAATATGCAATCTGTTACTAATACACTTTTAAGCGAATAAAGTGAAATTGGGTGGAATTTGAATTCAGTGATTTAAAGCAGAAAAAATATTACAAGTTAATTTATCCTATGATCTACTGATTCCTTCTCAAGCCCCCCATCAATTAAAATTAATGATGCAGCATCCTGTTTCTATACACGTTCATTAAGAGGCGAGAAGTATCAAAATAGGTGATGAGAATACAAAATTGTTTATGAGTATACATTTCTAACCTTAATGGATGAAATATTGACTGGTCACAATGTCCTGTTGTACATTGAGGAATAAGAGATTTAACACGTAAGAACTACGTGCATGAGAGGTGGACAGAGTGCTGTCGAAAAGAAAATTCTAGAAAGAGATTTGTTATGTATGCAAAATCGAAACTGAAAGGGAACTGTCTATCAATTCTACCTGCCAGTGTACAATTACGAATCAGTTTTATTTGAGGTGTACTAGGTAAGAAACGATATTTCTAAATCAGTTAAATGTTAATGGCAGCCTGAAATTAATATAAGTTATTTCTTTTCCAAAAAATCTAACACATGAAACATATTTTCCTTGTCTTTTTATAGCTGAATGCCCAACGTCAGCCGGCTATACTTACCAACCAGAACTTAGATTATGTTTTCGAATAAGTTCTAAGAAACTATCATGGAATGACGCTGCAGACGTTTGCAATAATGATCGAGGACAACTTATCCACCTGAAAAATATAAAAATGATGCATTATCTACAAAGCATATTGGGTGAGTAACAATTTATTATTTTATACACACTCTTACACATAACATGGTCACTCTCTCACTCCCCCTCTCTCACTCCCCGTCACTCACTCCTCCTCTCTCACTCCCCCTCTCTCACTCCCCCTCTATCACTCCTCCTCTCACTCTCCCTCTTTCCCTCACCCTCTCGTTCACTCTCCCTCTCTCACTCCCCCTCTCTCACTCCCCTCTCTCACCCCTCAGTCTCTCTTTCCTTCTCTCTCCCCCTTCTTCCCCTCTTCCTTTCTCCCCTTCTCATTCTCTCACATGCACACAGAAACATACACACGAACGTCTCAAGATACAGCTAATGTCATAAACTCTAACTGTTTAATAAAATTATTAATTTAAATATTCTACCATTTTGCAAATAACATTCCGTTTTACTTCTACCTTTTCCTTGATTTGCACTCAGTGGTTATTTGATTTACGACAAGAAAATACACACACTTTTGCTGCAATACCGACTGCAATCATCTAATTTTTAAACATATATTTTTAAAGAATTATAATACACCAGCAAAGACACTCGGCGTTGCTCGGGATTAAAATGACATACTTTTTAATTGATGACAATGTTCATATAATATCATCAAAATAAATTACTTTATAAATTTTGATTTTGGTGCTAATCAATATGTTAATAATTATAGTTGAACGGTAGAGTCGATTAAATTTAGCAACAAATACAGTTGAATAGTCCTATCAAACTCTAGTAATATGAATGACTGAAATTGTTCAGTTTAGCATTCATATGGAAACAGACGAAATAAATAATTTACCCGGTATATTGGTTAGCTCAACACACTTCATTAGCAAATAATTTGCACCGAATTTTGATGAACATAAACGTGGAAAACGTTAAAATATTTCTTTACCGTTACTGAAATTGTCTTGTTACTGGGATCGAGGAATGAATTTCTGATTCTAGTTTACTGACGTACATAACAAGAAATCAATTTAAATAAATATATACGATAGGATATGATTCATTGAAGAGTTCGTAATTATGTCTAACATAGGCACAAAACCTAAAATTTGAGGCGGATGACTTGTGGTATGTTACACTGACCGCTAGAACAAACACTGCGAGTTATTTTCAAAATTCTAATGTTTCTGTCTATCGGACGAACTGGCAGAGGAAATCATAATATGTGAATATGTGTGAAGTTTTCTTCCGTAGTTTCTGTGAAAGTAACAAATAATATTACACATTATTATTTGTAGTCTATTTAATGATGTTCCCTCCCTCTCTTAATAACAATTAATGTTATAACTCAATATTCTATGAAACTATCAAAACAGAGAAAAAAGAATAATTAGAAATATAATTATAGCAGTAAATGGTTGTTGTTTTTTGATAACATTTATATTCCACATTAGTCATGAGCAACTGGACTCTCCTTTCCTTGGCCCTTCAGTATGTGATCTTGTACTTTAAGATTGTCAAATATAATGCTTTTCGAGACATCAGTGTTGTTCGACTGGCTAGAATTAACAGTTGGATTATCTTTAAGTGACATCTACCGTCACAAAAGGTCACATAGGTCCTCATCTAGATAATGATGAACTAAAGGACGGATGGGGTCGTGAATATGATATCTTTCATATTAAGTTATCGCATTGTTCAGGACAAGCCCATGCAACAACGACTACTGCTGCAGCTGCTTCTACTACTACTACTACTACTACTACTACGTTAATAAATTAAATTTCTGAACATGTACTTAGCATTCAGGTTCAAAACGAAGAAAATGCGATTATGTTTCATATTATTTGTAATTTTATACTATTGAAACACATTACTGATTGTCCTAGGAGAAATAATTACTAATGTTGTGAGACAGATTTAAGGCTAAGTAAAACTGTTTTAAAAAGCTATTATTACTCTTTGTTATTCTAAAATATGATGAATTTCATTGACACAGAACATTTACTGTACATAAGCAAATTTGTAAATGCAATCGCGTTATTATTTTTTTTATAAAGAAAATCTATTTCAATTTCCATCTCTCAATATAATCATCTTATTTATTTACTATGGAAAAATCGTACTCCACTAAAATATATTAGACAAATTTACTTTTATTCATGTAAATCTTCTATAGATAAATGGCTCTGCCTATTTCGATAACCTAATAATTATCAAGTCTATAGAAGCAGGGTATTCGGACTGAATTTCACGAGTTTTTACCTATTCACTTTTCAAAACAGTTTGATATATTGGTGAACAGTCAACAGCGTTTGAGAACTTTAAAGATTAAATTTGTAGTTCCGAAAACTTTAACAGCTGACATATTGGAATGGAAACCATCTTAATAATTGAAAAGAATTGCTCGTATCATGATGATTCAGAGCGGTCTCAAAATGCCGATTTCATAACTTCTGATCTAATCTCTGTGGGTAATGTAAAGGCGTAAAGGCGTTACATAGACATCATGAAAACGGGGTTACCCCAAAATGTGATAGTCTTTGGGTGTTTCCAGTAAGGGTGACCTGATGCCCGCTACAACTTTCAACAGTGCCTAAGACACAATTCACGCGCCAATGTCAAACTGCTGGAGAGTGTGTCATACCTTGGCTGAAGAGGGTTCTCTTGGAAAGCCATATGTGTGGCAGCAGGATTCGTCTCCTTGCTATATATCCTGAAAAATTTAAAGTGGTTGTCGAAGAATATCTACGACTTCATCATCCCTAATTTCTGGGGTCCTAATTTCCCCAATTGTATTCCAACGTGTTACAATGCTTAAGGGGTGGTTGAGAAAGGCACCAACCACTCCACCCGCAGCACCAAGGCCTAACTGATAATCAAGATCAAGAGAGGTCTTCGAAGTCATTCCCAAGTACGCATTGAGGAACGCATATCTCAAATCTTGGGCCTGCTTTTAGTCCGTGGTGGAAGCGGAGGGCGTTATTTTGAGTAAACTTTTATCTGCTAGCTATAATCTAGTTTATATATTTTTACAAAGGTTTTTAACATTTTATTTTTCGAAAGGAATCTGTGTTTTACTTTCATTTTATGCAAACTATCAAATTTAACTCGAACATTCTGTATATAGATTTCCGATTTTTACTCAAAGATTTGAGGAGCAAAATTCAATTAAATCGACTCTAGTAGAGTACCTGTTATTTTATCGACATTAGAGAGAAGAAAAATCTAAGCCCAACCTAAGTTCAAATAAAATCCTGTCGGCAAAATCTGAAACCCGGATGTAAAATGTTGTAGTTTATAGCCAAAAGGATTTGTTGTTAACCTGTATTTTTCTATTTTGATTTTGCAAATTACCGTGTTTTGTATACATTAGTTATGATAATGATAAGGAATACATTTTTGTTTTAGTAAAATTACAGTTCAATGACTGAAATCAGTAAACATCAATGTTGGGATTACTAGTTTTATTTTACCTGTAACAGGTCTATTTGCATTAGAAGCGTGGAAATGGGTTTATGAAAATAGAAACTACATTGTGGGTATTGCTTTAGCCAGTCATACCGATTTTCAAACTTTTTTCAATCTAAGGCACACCGAATTAGGTTCAATACGATAGTCCATTAAATTTTCAAATCTTAGATACGTATTTACTTAAGTATGTTTGCATGTATAAGTATTATTTTAAAAAAGTGATTGAGACGTGCATTTCATTTTGCCACGTTTCAAAATCTTTAGCATTTCTCTATTACCCATCCCCACGAATAATAAAAAAAAAAACACGGGGCACACTAGCGGATGATATGAAGGTTTTAAGTGTGTTGCAGCTCAGTGTGTGAAAATATCTACACTGAGTGATTATTTGCGGTTGTTCGAAACGCGTAATATTGTTCAGGGCGAAAGGCTTAGCGGTATTTCGTCTGCCGTGACGTTCTGAGTTTAAATTCCGCCGAGGTCGACTTTGCCTTTCATCCTTTCGGGGTCGATAAATTAAGTACCAGTTACGCACTGGTGTCGATGTAATCGACTTAATCCCTCTGTCTGTCCGTGTTTGTCCCCTCTGTGTGTAGCCCCTTGTGGGCAGTAAAGAAATAGTAATATTGTTCAGGGAAGCGCAATGGCCAAGTGGTTAGGGCAGCGGACTTACAGTCGGAGGATCGCAGTTTCGATTTCTAGACCGGGCGTGGTGTGTGTCTATTGAGCGAAAATGCCTAAAGCTACACGAAGCACCGGCGAGGGGTTGGGTGGTGACCCCTCTTGTACTCTTTCGCCCCAACTTTTTCTCACTCTTTCTTCCTGTTTCTTTGGTAAAAAGCCGCGATGGACTGGCGTCACGTCCAGCTGGGGGGAACTTATACGCCATGGAAACCGGAAAACCGGCACTGTGCTCCACAAGAGACTAAGAGGATTCCCCCACCAATAGTCCAGAATGCATTATATTGGCAAAAATAAGGCAGACTGTCATGATTGATCACGTCTAAACTGGGGCTTAGCATCTACAATAACAAGAGTAACAAAAAGATACTCTAATGGTCAAACATACATAAAATTATACGGTTTTCCGAGCTGATTCTTTTTCTGTATGTCTAACGTTTTTTTTTCTTTCAGGAAATTGGCCAGACGAGAATTTCTATTTTGGATTGTGTAGAGACATTAGCAAAGACGTCTTTCTGTGGCAGAATGGAGAAGCACCTACGTATGATTTCTGGATGACGGATAGACCTGACAACTCTGGAGGCGATCAGCACTGTGTAATTTTAGACCACAGAAGTAATCACAGGTGGAATGATGAAAATTGCGATTGGGCGGGCGGTGAGAGATATATATGCGAGATAGTTATACGATAAATGTGTAGCTGAAAGAACCGTAATTACACAAGCACACACAAACACATACACGCACGCAACACACACACACACACACACACACATAACGAGGTAAAGACCCCTTTCGGTCATGAATGACCATGGAATTGCACCTAGAAACTTACTCTCTGAGGTACAAGTCTTGGCAAGGTTGTTTGTAGAAGACTAGCAGTCGCCATGGATACTATCCTCCCCTCCCCATGCCACTGATATTATCCAAGGGAAAGGCAAATGCTGATACAGCTTGGTACCAGTGACATAACAACTCATTTCTACAGCTGAATGAACTAGAGCAAGATTAAATGAGTTGCCTTCAAAGAAATCGAACCCTGGACTTATTTTTTGTAAGCTTGATGCTTATTCTATCTGTCTCTTCTACTGAACCGCTAGGTAACGGGGACGTAAATACACCAACATCGTTTGTCAAATGATGCATTGGGGTAGATAAAAACAGACCCAAACACACACAGATATATTAAAGTATATTTGCCAACATAATGTGGCTGTCCTGGAAGGGACGATGTTGCAGGACAGCCACATTACGCTGGCAAATAGTCTTTACTTAAAAGAGCTGTTACTGAATATAACTTTTTGTGAGATTTAGAAATAACAATACATATATATTGTATACGGTGACGGGTTTTACAATGCTGTGAATAATAATAATGGTATTTATATAAGCCTACCGAGATCACCGTGCAATGACTAAGGAAAATAGTCTAATAATGGGGCATATAAGCCCTCGACTGAAAAAAAGAGACTTACCTACCTGCGTAAGACGTGAACGCACATCTATCTGTTAACGCTACTAAGTGTGTTACCATTACACCAGCAAATTAACCTCCCGCTGTCAATCAGGTTTAAGAACCATATTAGTTCGTAGTTCAATGTTTACATTATTTACATTATTTACATTCAACGGATATTTGTCCTCATCTTGTTTGTTGTTAACACAACAAACAAAATGAGGACAAATATTTGTTGAATGCAAATAATGAAAATAATGCATATAATTTCTCATCTCCTAAATATAGAACTGTAGTTCGAAGTTGTTTTCTAAACAAACTCTCTATGTGCTTTCGTTGCAAGTGGGTTTGTAAACGGCGCCGGGTTTTACAATTCTGTAAATAATAATAATAATGGTATTCAAATAAGCCTAAAGCTTACAGCGATCACCGTGCAATGACTAAGGAAAATAGTCTAATAACGGAGCATATAAGCCCTCGACAGAATAAGTAGGCTTCTCTGAACATACGTATATGTATATATATATATATATATATATATATATATATATATATATATATATATATATACGATGAGCTTCTTTCAGTTTCTGTCTACGAAATCTACTCACAAAGCTTTGGTCACCCGAGGATATAATAGAAGACACTGACCCAAGATGTCACGCAGGGGCCTGTTCCCGGAATCATGTCGTTGGGAAGCAAGCTTCTTACCATACAGCCACGCCTGCGCCTATATATACATAATAGATAGATAGATAAACAGTATATAATATATATATATATACATTCACTTACACACACAAGCACAAACACACATACACACACATACACACACACACACACACACACACACACACACACACACACACACACACACACACACACGCCAGCTGAGTATCCTGACGCTGCTGGGAATATTTTCACAAAAGAATATATTGCCGGACTTTCGGAATAGCAAGCCAAAATAAGTTGTATTTTCCAAGCTGTTTTTTTTTTCAATACACCCTTGAAAATGATGAAGGAAAACTTTTTATGAAAAAAACACATTTTAAAATGTTATTCATCTCCCCGCCTCCTGGCCGATTGTGTGTTTTCTTTTTCCACTACTCGTTCTATAAGAAATGTTTTTGCTTTGGCCATTTCTTTTCTTTTCTGCACTCTCCATTTAAAAAAGGTGAGAAAAGTCTTGAAGGTTCAAAACAAATTTTGAAATCAACGATTGCCATTAAAATTCTCACTCTCTTTATTTTGAAATTTAATTTTAGCAAAATAAGATTTTGTTTTTCATTTTATTCCCCATTAACATTGCTCATAAATCCTACAATTTCGGCTTTTTTCGAAAATATTATCATCATTTTAAGATACAGCCAGTCTGGATCTGCAATTTGTTTCTGTTTATAATTTCAAAAAAGTTTTCAGACGAAAAGGTATGTGAGTTAAGGGAGATTTAGCTGTTGTTTAAGCACATCCCATGAAAATCTGGGACCTTCTGCGTTTAGTTATTGCGTGTATTGGTGTGTTTTTTTTTTATATTGTACTCTCAGTGAACACATTTTATGGAATGATGCCTCGGTGGTTCATCGCTACGATTTAAGCAATAATAATAATAAAAAATATATTAATTTCTAATCCCTCATCCCGCACTAAGCGAGTGCAAGTGTGTGTGTATGTGTGTATGAATGTGTGTGCGTCTGTGCGTACGTAGTTGAGTAGGTGCCTGCATATGTCTGTAAAAACAAACATTTACTAATAGCAAAGTGTGCTATTAAGATAAATTACCTTTTACATACCTTCGTCGCCTTAATAAAATTCTTTACACATATGCACGCACTCACACAGACAAATATACACACACTCAGCGTGAGCTATATGTTTTTTATAGAGAGTGAGAGACAGAGTGTGATAAATATATTGAGTGAGGGTGAACGTTTACCATGAGAAACACGAAAAAAAGAAAACATAGACAGAAAAATATTTTCTGATGTCACTGATTTTGAAGTTTTAGAATTAAGTGAAATGTTTCAAACTTGTTATGTTGATGTACTATTTGACGCCGAATCAACGTTTCTGATTAATTTAGCCTGGAAAATTTTAGTAAAATGGTTGTGAGGTTTGAAGTTTGCTTATTTTTATTTAGTCAGAGGGTTCGTGCGTAAAAGCTGTCCTAAAATGAAAGTAAACATTAGAAGTTTTATTCAGAATGAAAGCAATACGTGAGATAATACATATACAGACGGAGTGATAAAGAGTTTGGTAACTAATACAGAGAAAAATATTGTGGGTGATAGATAGACTTCTCGGTTTAAATATTGAGTTACTTTTATTGATATATATATATATATATATATATATATATATATATATATATATATATATATATATATATATATATCACTACATACATATTACTATATATATAAATATATATATATATATATATATATATATATATATATATATATATATATATATATATATATATATATATATATATATATATATATATATATATATACATATATATCACTACATACATATGGTGCAAAAGATGCCACCTCTCAGGGCATGACTGCTGGGGCAACATTCCTCTCCAACTCTCTAGCTAGGGATGCTTTGTTGGTATTACGAAGAGACCCATCAGCATTGACAGGTGCAAACTGTAGAGGGCCCAAAGGGTGAGCCAGTACATCGGGCATATGTAGCTTTCTGCTTTCTGCTACAAGGATCATGTGACCAAATAAATCTCGGTCAGCTTTCAAACACACATCTTGGCATGCACTTGAGTGCGTGGTTTCTCTCTGATGTCCGAGAAACTTTTCGGTCCCATTTTAGTCATCTTGTCAGGGAATCTTTTAGAAGGCACATCAGCTTCGACATGTTCTGCTCTGAAGACATGGTATGATTCTTATCCAAGCTTATTAGCATGCAGGAAATCTTTTTCTATCTCTGGTGGTGCTCTAGTGGCACTGGACGAGCTCAGAAGATCCCCATTGTCAGGTTTGATTGGGTTCAGCCATACTGCCTCCATGAGCTGAACAAGGGATTGGATATCCGTTTCATCTTTCTTGATCCTTGACTGATTCAGGTCAGGGTGGTTCAAGGACTTGTGTTTTCCTCCATTTATCATATCTCTCACTTGCCGTAAGTATGAGCTGCGATACTCTAAGGTTAAATAGAACCTAGCCACTGCTCCAGCTTTCAGACTGAATAATTGCCAGACGTTTGTCCGCCAGGTGTTTGGCTGTCCTTGTTAATCATCTCTTCGATTGTTTGGTCCACTGGTATACGTCCAAATGGATTTCGTTCTCCAATCTGGGCTGAAAAACCACCATTCATGAACTGTGCATAGACTTCAGAATGTCCAAAGTGGATTCGAGTCATCATTAAATAGTAGTAGATCAGGAAACGAGCATAGTTCTCCATTTTATCGGAAAAATACCATGGGATCATCTCTTGAATGGAGGATCCAGTCACCTCTGGACGCTAAGCCAAGCATGATCTCCACCATGTCTATGTATGACATCCAGAAATCCGACTGACTGTACATGCATCTAAGAGATTCAAGGTAGGTTTGAAACAGCTACAAGATCCTTGTGCAGGATTCATTTCCAAGAACTTGGAGGTACATCTGACTGACACTGCTTTGAAAATTGCCTATAACCTTCAATGTTTCTGCTAGATGAGGCACATCTTCTGTATGATTGTCTTCTACCCATGGGAGAAACCCTTTCCAGGCAAGCCTCATTGGTGTTTCATGCACACATTTGTGTACCCTGACTGCACAGTTGTACTTGCGTCCTTCCATGATCCCAGCCACTGGTCCATCTGCTGTGACACCTGATTCAACAAACATATCCATGATCTTTGCATCTTGAAACCGCTTGCCGACGATAGAAAGGAGGTTGCTAATTGTGTAGAAAACTCCCATTCTGATGATTATGTTTCTATACTTGTCTTTTTCCACACTATTTCAGCTGCCTTGGCATAGAGTGCTCGGTCAAACACACGAAAATATCTTGATGAGCTGCAAGGAATCCATGATTCGAGTAGGTTGATCCAGCACTTTATTCACTATGTACATGTCTGTTGCAGGAGCGTTGATAGCTGGCAGCTAGCTCACTGTGCCCTTGACAACTGTGACATCATTGCGGGTCTGGATGCTGAATCCTGTCCAGCTGCTTGTTGTCTGGTTCCCTGGGTCAGACAGTCGTGTAAAAAGCCAAACATGGTCCTTCCTTTTTGCATTTTAGGCCTGTTGATCACTGTCGATGTCTAGTGTCTCAGTCTTGGGTGGCCAAGCTCGATGCCCAACATTATAAATCGGTAGCAGCAATAGATGAAAAATAATGCTTCTTTTCTTGGATTTGGTAACTAGAGACACAACATTCTGTGTCATGGGCCCTGAAACTTCGGGCTGGACGACGATGAGCAGAAGTACTTCAGGATGAGTGTTGGGGAAATTTCATAAATCTGCAAAAAGAGAACAAAGCTACCGAGCTGAAAGAGCTATCACATTGTTTTTTACACTCATAGTGACACTATAAGCATTTTAACACCATTTAGGTGTATTCACCCCAGATATTAATGCTATCTAACGTGAATCATGGATTATATGCTTTACTAGAATATACATCGTTTTTCTTTTCTCTTATTTTTCACAAGTGATTTTCAGGCACTGAACTTTACAATAACCACAATAAAATTGTTACTCAAAACCTGTATTGAGTTTTTCTTTCTTGATATACTCGGACTAACTAAACTAGACTTACACACACCAACACGCACACATATGTATGTATGTGTGTGTATGTATGTATGTACGTACGTATGTATGTATGTATGTATGTATGTATGCATGTATGCATGTATATATGTATCTATCTATCTATCTGCCTCTCTGTCTGTCTATCTGTCTACTATCTATCTATCTGTCTCTCTCTCCCTCTCCCTCTCTCTCTCTATATATATATATATGCGTGTGCGTGTGTGTAAGTGTGTGTGTGTGAGTGTGTGTGTGTGAATATGTGTGTGTGTGTGTGTGTGTGTGTGTGTGTGAGAGAGAGAGAGAGAGAGAGAGAGAGAGAGAGAGAGAGAGAGAGAATGCATATATACGGAGTGCATGTACTAGGGTGTTCTTCGTTAATTTCGTCAGTCACCGCAAATCAGGCAGTGGTTAAATTCATTGTAATCCGACATAACTACATTTAAGGCGGCTGTATACCAAGAGGTAACCAACACCGTTTAACAACGTGAATATAATATGCTAGAATATGATATGGTGTAATCCACCACACAATAACAGTATACAAGACCAGTGTTACAAAATATTTCCAGTTCCTCATCAGTAAACAATTCTTGATTGTCTGTAAATATCAAAAGCTCTCCAACCAAACCTCGCATTCTGTTAAGCTATCGCTGCACAAAAGCCATGTTACATATCACTAACAACTACACTCCAAACATTTTGTAACCAAACAGAGAGTAAAGAAAGCGTTACACAATTGTGAAACATGTAGCTTTATCTTATAAAGAGCAAAATTATTGATAAAAACATTTCATGCTTGATTATGTTTTCTTCGACATCATACCAACATGCAGTTTAAGTTTTCAAACAGTCACCTTCTCCAGTATAACATTTCGTTTCATTACCCACGCCTAGGAAGCACCAGATTCTGACAAAGTATGTTTTTTAAAAAGCAGAATACAAAGGAAAATGAGCAACATCTCATTGGCGGTTTAATATAAGGCAAAGGCTTTTATGAACGGATTAAAGCACTGTGATTCCTATATTTAAAAGAAACTTCACACCATTCTCCTCCCACTTACATAAAAAAAAAGAGGGAACTAACTGTGACTTGATGCATGCCGGAATTCTTTGATAATTTCAAAGTAACTATATAACTCTCCAGAGCATTTGCGTGGACTATGGACTACAGATCTGCCTGAAAGCAAATGCTATTCAGAGTACGTGATAGATGTTTTTCTCAAATCCTCTCTGTTACTTACTCACTAACTCACTCACTCACTCACTCACTCACTCGCCCACTCTCCCACTCACTCTCTCACTCGCCCACTCACTCTCTCACTCTCTCTCTTTCACGAACACACTCACACACACCATGGGTATATATGTGTTTGTAGGTATATATGTATAGGCACTCATATACATATATAATAATTTTAATATCTCTTTGAAATATGTAAGTCATATATCGAATGGGTTATAAATCGCTGTGTTCCATTGCATTCCAAGACCAATACTTGCGAAGAAATTATAGACAATAATGTATAGATTATAATGGTCATACACTGCGGATAAATGTCATATGACAGAAGAGTAAAGTGTGGAAGGATTCATTTACAAACTTTACCGACGTTTTTCCGTGAGAGTTACTTAATGATCGACAACAGTTACGTAAAGATTGATATTTAGAAATACAGGGTTTGGACAAAATAATGGAAACACCTCGCATCATAGCATCATAATTTGGAAATATCTGTAAAACCGTCAAACCCTTGTTTATTTTTATGCTTTTGATTTATTATGAGTGTTGTTTAATATGTTTTCCAAATATTGCTGTTTCTTTTTACATATCATCAGAAAAAGGTAATTAAAATTCATTAAAATGTCAGATCTATCGGACTTTCAAAGAGGTCAAATTATTGGTGCTCGTTTTGCAGGTGCTAGCGTAACGTAAACAGCTGAAATGTTTGATGTATCAATAAGTACTGTCCTGAAAGTAATGACAGCCTTTGGGAAAGAGGGAAAAACCTCCTCGTCGAAACAAAACTCCAGAAGAAAACTAAAACTTTCAGATAGGGACCGTCGGACTCTTACGCAAATTGTTAGAAAGGATCACAAAAGTACAGCTCCCAAAATTACTGCAGAGCTTAATGATTATCTCGAGAATCAGGTTTCCACAAAAACTGTCCGCCGGGAGCTGCACAAAGCCGGATTTCACGGGAGGGCAGCAATCAGAAAACAACTAATTTCAAAACAAACGTTGCAAAGCATTTAGAGTGCAGTAAAAATTTACAGAATTGGTCCCTAGAGCAGTGGAAGAATGTTATTTTCTCGGACGATTCATCCTTTACCATTTTTTGGCCACCAGCCAAATATAGGTGTGGAGACATCCAAAAGAAGCATTTGACCCAGACTGCCAACTTCCAACTACTAAACATAGAGGAGGATCTGTGATGATCTCGGGGGCTATATCTTGGAAATCCGCGGGCCCAGTGGTTTCCCTTCATGGTAGAATTAATAGTTAAGACTATTTAAGCATTTTATATGATCAAATTCATCCTATGGTTGCGGAACTATTTCCGGAGGGAAACGCAATCTTTCAGGATGATAATGCACCAATTAACACAGCTAAAGTTGTTACTGAATGGCACGAGAAACATTTTAGTGAAGTTGAACATCATAGCTGGCCCCCACTGTCTCCAGATCTCAATATTATTGAACATTTATGCTGCATTTTAGAAAAAAACAAGTAAGGAGTCGATAATCTCCACCATCACTAAAAGAACCGGAAACTGAAGCTGAAGAATTGACACAAATTCCATTGGAAACAATTCAAATTTTGTAGGAGTCCATACCTTGGAGAATTCAAGCTGTAATTATTACCAAAGGCAGCCCTACCCATATTAAAATAAATTTGTTCGAAATTTTAAGGTGTTTCCATTTTTTTTTGTCCAACCCCTGTAGGTAGACAACGTAATGAATTCGAAAGAAAGACAGTACTATTCCAAAGGGTGCCATTCTCCGTGTATTCAAGTATGAAGCATTTCTCTCAATTGGAATTGCATTGAGTTGCAATATCCAGCGGATATTGGCCAGCACTTGGTATACTGAAGACCCACTATCTACGAGAGTGAGGCTTTGAGGAGAAAGTTAGTAGGTTCCAGTAGAAAAGGCTGGGACTTTCACTGTACCTGAGCAGGTCGCCCGGCATGGAAGGAATAAAAAATCGAACCTACACTCTAGTAGATTAAGAGAAAGATTCGTGGTGACCCGTACTGGAATGGGATTGTTAAAGCAAGAATGCTTCGATTCTAAACTGTTCTGGATTGGTAATGAAGTCCGAAGAGCCCGGAAATTGATAGCAGAGGGGGCTGTCGTGGCTGTAGAGTTGTGACTAAGAAACAGAGTGCGGACGTTCTATCTACTGGCTTTTGTTGTGCTAAAACCATTTCACATTGATAAAGTGCAAGGAAAGGACAGACGGCTACTGGCCCAGAATGAGATGCGCGTATCAGTCGAGAAAGAATGATACAGCTAGTGTTTTGGGATGATAGATCCTTTCCAAATTGTGATAAACTGATGGCGCACAAAATCCCAGGGCCTGGGTTTTGAAGAGTGGGGCATCATCAGATAAAAGTTTACGATATGCTATTGAACTCATCAAATATGTTCTGCAGGGTTAAGCCAGAGCTGCCAGCTTGCCCACAATGTCCGACGAGATAAATTGCGGATAAGATTGAGGTATGAATAGATTTCGACGTTCATAGCAGATATTATCCGGAGTAGGATAAATGGTTTCTTCGGCCAAAGAAGATTTTCACTTTTGCTAAGAGTGGCATGAAAAAGATTCTAGTTTCCAGATTCACGACTCTCCCCGTCTACTTGAAATAGCAAAGAATTTGAAGCTTAATATCTACCTGGGGAAGCAGCTAAAGTTCCCAGAATCTGTCTGCTTAATATTATTAAAACCAGATATAGTGTTATTATCAGAAGTATTCAAGCCGGTCGTTCTGTTAGAATTTTCCATTCTCTGGGATCACCAACTCGAAAAGGCGATCTCGAATATGTGGCAACCATCATGTGATCCTAGCGAGATGGGAATCAGACGTTATTCAAGCCAAACCCTCTGTAGAGCATATAACACGCTGGAAATCACAGGGGCTAGTAGGGAGAAGGCCATCAAGTTGGCTATGTAAAGAATTTTGTCTTGTGCTCCAGCAACAGTTTCAGTCTCACCATGATGCAGATATCTAACAGAAGCGCAAGGTAGAAATTTGGTCGCGAAATAACAGTCGATTACGTTCATTCTGATATATTTTTTATAAAACCTTGAGGAATGAAATATAATAATCGATCCCGGTTGAATTTGAATTCAGAATATAAAAGAACGATGTGCTTCATCCAAAATTTTAGCGATTTTACAAAACCATCGCTTTGTGCTTCATTATAATTTTGATTTTATAATATCTGCTTAAAATTTCAAATTTATGGAATGGTTAAACTGGACATTATCAGACCTTAGCACTTCATTGTATTGACCCCACAAAGTTGGACTCTGCATGATTTGAACCTAGAAGATAAAGATTCATGATTAAATACAGTAAATCATTTTATGTGACACTATCGTTTGTGTGCATTCGCTGCCTTAAATTGCACGACATTATAATTCCTAACAGAGATACAAATCTTCAAATTTAAGGGATTTAATATAGTTAGCCATATTCATCTCACAACTTGACAGAAACTTTATTTTACCAATCAGGAATGATGAAATATAAAGTCGAACTCGGCCGAATTTGAACTCATTACATAGAGAGTTGTAACTAAATTTTAGAAGGGATTTTGCCGACGTTCACATGATTTTTATGCCAATTTTTTCAACAATGAATGAAATAGAGGATTATATCTATGTAACTTAATTAATTAATTAGTATATAAATAAATAAAAAATAAATTAAGTTTTGATGTATATAGAGTTGAAAATGTCAAGCGGAAAATATATCAGACCATTATTATTCTTAAGTTCAGATCACACTTCAGAAATTCCATTGAGTCATGGACTAAAATACTCCGTCTTATACATTGAATTAGACTGTTATTCTTATTGTCAACCACAACTATACTCGAAGTCTATAATCATTCCATTATTTTATGACGGTAGGGTAGTATTAGAGTGAAATTTGGTTGCTATAACAAGCAGGTCGTGAAACGAGCTTATGGTTTCTTTTTCAGGGATATTACTACAATTTACTTGTGAATGTGTATTAGTGTGTATTAAATAAGGAATTATCTCCCTTCCACGTTCTGTCTGTCACGTTGTAGTTAATTGTATTGATAAGATATTAGTTTACAAGTAGAAAGCTTTGATATGCTGCTTATTTCGCCACTCGTACTTGCGCTGCACAGACAACCAAGGGACATAACTCTCATTTACTCGTTTCATAATTAGTTTCTGTTTTATTCGTAATTCAGAACAAAACAAAATTTCTGAAAACTAATTAAAAATGCTATTATACATATTTTACGACTTTTACGTTGAGATTAACCTCAAGACTACACGAAGAATGTTATCACTACCCCTGATTTACCTATTCACCATATCTAAAGTAGAGCCAAAGAAGGAGTTTCTATATGGTTTATTGACTTGCTAGACGTTGCATCAAAATCTCTCTCGAATCCTATCATATGGGCTTAAAAACAGTTATTCGACAGTGCGATCTAAGATTAACTATCTCCGAAAAGACTGGATAGTCATGGCTATAAAACTTGCTAGTCAATCGTTCCTTCATTGTTTATTCTTCATTTTCATACATAACATAAATATTTATTGTTTATTCTTTGTTGGCATCAGATAAAATTCTCAACTTGTATTTCTCGGACCACTTGGTTTGAGAAGATGCTGGTGGCACCCCGCTGTCTAAGAAATGGAGTAAGAATTCCTTGCAGCATCAGTTTCGGGTGTGCATAAGTGTGTCAGAATCACTTTAGCAGGTGTGCGTCTGCTCTGTGTTGTGTGTGTGTGTGTGTATGTGTGTGTGTGTGTGTGTAAAACAGTTGATAGTATCGTCTCGTTGGTATGTGTCTGCAGACTGTGTATGTGTGGGTGTGTATCAGCTGAGCGCGCGCGCATGTGTGCGAGTACATCTGTCCTTTAGTATCCGTTGTACATATATGTGTGTGTGTACGTGTTTGCCATGCATACATCAGTGTTTGTACGTATGAATACGTCTGGTACACTTGTATATGCATATTACTGTATGTATGTATGTGCATATAGTTGAATATCTACACATGCTCATACATATTCAAATGATAAACTTCTGGAAAGTTTTACCGATTGTATGTATGTATGTATGTATGTATGTATGTATGTATGTGTGTGTGTGTCTGTATGTATGTATGGGTGTCTGCGTATTTATATAACCAGGTATATATATTCATACCTCTGGTGTTTATATCTGTGTATAATACGTCAGGTGTGTTTTGGACAGTGTGAAGAGGTGGCAAAGCGTCATAGAGTGGTGAACAGGTTTTTTGTTAGATTAAGTTTTGGCGGTGCCAGGAGATGAAACAAAGAGAGATTATATATGCATATACACACATATACATCTCTATATATAAAATTGAATTTCTGTCTGTTTGTTTGTCCGTTAAAATGAAAGTAAAGACAGTAAATCTGTAGGAGTAGTCTCACTCTGGTTCAGATTCGAAACTGAATCTTTCATTTCTCCTTGGGCATACGGCCTCTATTCAACCGTCAAAAGAAACCGTGACAGATGGGTGTTCTACTTGACCTGTGGTCTTTTCAGTGGCATCACAAGTTCACTCACATATTGAGTGACTTGGATTCAGTAAAGCTATTGTACTATATGATAGTGTCTGTTTGTTTGTCCATCAAAATGAAAGTAAAGACAGCAGAAAATGTAGGAGTTGTATTACCCTGGTTCAGATTCGAGACTGAATATTTAAATTTTCCTTGGGCATACAGTCCATTCACACGTCAAAATGAACCGTGACAAATGGGTTTTACACTTGACTTGTGGCCATTTTAGTGCCGTCGCACAGTCACCTGGATTCGGTAAAGCTATTGTTCTATATGATATAGCTCTTCTTCTAGTTGTTTGGTTCAGATATAAATATATAAACTTCTTTGAGATAGACAGAAAGAATCCGACACTGAAGCGAGACACATGAAAGACACACGCGCACATACACGCACGCACGCACGCACGCACACACACACACACACACACACACACACACACACACACACACACACACACACACACACACACACACAAAACTTGACGGGGAAACAAAAAATATCGACACACACACAAAAAGACAATTCACATCAACAACATGCATTCCGATTTAGTAAAACTTTTCTATAACAGAACGTCTTGCATTCCTATAATATAGCGTAGGAAATTCAGCCGTAACACTGACAGGACACAGCATTTATAATTTCATTTGATTATTGCATACTCATATTCCTTATCAAAAATCTCTCCTAAAAGATGAGCGTCAAAAACAAACACCAAAGAAACACACGATGTGCAGCAGAAAACGAAGGTGAGAGACATTCACGGCTTGCAAATGATCGACAAAGAAATCTCGACGTGCATCTGAAACCGAACATCAAAGAAATGCATGACTTGCAGATAGCCAACAAAGAATAGCAGCTCAACATGCACCAGAAAACGAATATCAACGAAATACATGACGTGCAAATAGTCAACAAAGATAGGTAGCTCGACGTGCAGCAGAAAACGAAGACGAAAGAAATGTATGACTTACTGCTGAGCATCTTCGTATGCAGGGAACACCAAGTCATATGCAAGGAATACCACAAGAAACTGCAAATAGACGTGAAAATGACCGAATCAGGCACAACGATGGTAGGTCACGTCAGCAATGGCGTCTTGCTGCTTTCAGTTACACCCCCAATCATTGCTAAGAATCTTACATTGGCTCAATGTTTCACCAATGCTATCACAAATGGTTAACTGAACTATCTTGGTTATGATACAGGAGGGGGAAAATTATTTTACTATTTTTTCCTGACCCTCCTGAAGAAATGATAAATTTTCTTCATGGAACTTCCGCCCATTCAAAGTATTTTCTACAAGAAATACAACACTATAATAATGTTTTATAAATCACTTCATTTAGAGCAAATATTGTGAATAAAGGAGGATTCATGCCCACACTCAAACTCCAAGGGTAAGTATATCATCGAATTGGTAGCATTTTACCACTAGAAAATGAAGACTATAAATTTTTACAAGTTTATTTCATTAACAATATGCAAAACAAAGGGCAATGAAGGGTTTCACTTAGATATAATACAACTTCAACAAATGCTTCATAACAATAATTATTATATCAGGAGTTTCAAATGTAACCTTGATAATACAAAGCAGAAATTTTGAGTTGGTGGTCAATTGACGCTCTACAGTAACCGTTTCTTTTTCCATATGGAACAGATGGATATCACTTTGGTATACCCCAAGCAGGAAACAATTCTGCAAAAACTGTATCGTGTTTGGATTTTTATGTATTTCATCTGATGCTGAGATCCTTCAGTTTTAATTTATTGCATCGAAGTATGGATTTATCTCAACAATTTGTTGTTGACATGTATGCCAATATTGAATCAGAAGGACTCACCAATGTAAGAGCACACCAAAAAGAACTTCGGTTTGCTCCATACATTCACTTATGGGACAGCATAAAGAATGATGGGTATGGAAATAAACTGGGGCAATTATGCATCCTTCTATCGAGCTTTACAGGTAGACCCCACAATACGCATGAAAGAACACAAGATGTCATGACATATGTATGAAAACATGGTAGACCAGATTTATTTATAACTTTTACATGTAACCCAAAATGGCCTGAAATACAAGAGGAACTTTTTCTTGATTTGCTGCTAAGACAGTTGCAAATCAAGCTTCAAATCCAAAGGATACCACTTTAACAGCTTTTTTCAAAATTTGTCGGAGGTACAATTTTGCAAAAACACTCCTATATCACGATGTTTCTTATTATTACACATGGAGTAATAATGACTGGAATAGACGCAAAATGAATGCTTTCCTCACAGGATGCTTCTTCGTGTAAAAAGGGGGAACAACTTCATGGGGAAGGTTGAAAGAAGTTGATGGTGAGAGTTGTAGCATATACCGAGAAGCGTGTTTGAAATTAGGTTTGCTTGCTGGATTTGCACTGGACGAACCTTCAATATCAAAAACACCAAAGAGTTTAAGAGGTCTTTTTACTATTATTCTCAAAAACTGTGAAATAAGTAATATTGTTGAACTGTGGAATAAGTTTAGAAATAATTTTGCTGAAGATTTCAAGCACCAACTTCAGTTGAGTAATCCTGAGCAAGATATTGGTTTCAATGAAGCTTTGATTGAAATAAATCAAAATATTTCGATTGGAGGTGATTTTATAGAAAATTTAGTTCTCCCACTAACTAATAGAATGGATCTTAACAGTGTGTCCACTGAAATAATGAAGGAAATTTCCTATGACATGGAGGAAATGACCATGTACATAAATTATCATCTTACAAAGCTTCTACCGGACCAACGCCGTGCATTTTCCAGTCATAGAAAGTATTAACAATAACATAAGAGGACTTTATTTCTTAGATGCTCCAGGAGGTACTGGGAAAAAAATTTGTACGTAAACGCCTCCTGGCTAATGTTTGTCAAGAAAATGAAATAGCTTTAGCTACTGCTACTTCTGGATTTGCAGCAGCATTTCTACCCGGAGGTTGGACTGCTCATTCAACAATCAAGTTAATTTTAGATTTATCTAACAACGAAGATCCAGTTTGTAATATATCTAAATTCTGGAATAGGTGAACTATTACAAAGACGTCCCTTAATTGTCTGGGACGAATGTACCGTGGCCCACAAGAAAAAAAGGCTTTTCAAGCTGTGGACAGAACATTACGAGATATTAGAAGTTGTAATTCTATGATGGGAAACGTCACAGTATCATCGTCAAGAGACTTCTGACAAACACTACCAGTTGTTCCAAGAAGAACAAAAGTGGATGAGCTCAATGCTTCAATAAAGTCTTCTATATTATGGCTCCATGTCAAAACACTTCAACTTTCAGCAAATATGAGATCGAGGCCTTTAAAAGATGAATCAGCTGAACTATTTGCAGAGCAGCATTTGAAACTCGGTGAAGGGAGAGTTGCAATTGATGAAGAACAGTTTCTTACACTCAATCCAATACGTAATTCAGCTGATTCCGCTGCAGATCAAAAGTAAATAATAATAATAATAATAATAATAATAATAATAATAATAATAATAATAATAATAATAATAACAAAGCAGAAAAAAAAGAAGAGTGCCATGTTATCAAGTGAATGATATTTCAGCATCTAGCGTGCCTTCCACAGGTTCAAAAAATAAACTTGTCAATCTACTTCATTTTTGGTAATATTTTATAGGATTGAGGTAACTCCTCCAGTAGGTATACAGAAGCAAAACATATTACCAAAAATGAAGTAGACTGACAAGTTTATTTTTTGAATCTGTGGAAGGTATGCGAGATGCCGAAGTATTGTTCACTTGGTAACAATGGCACTCTTCTTTTTTTTTTTGCTTCTGTATACCTAATGGAGGAGTTACCTTAATCCTATAAAATATTACCATTAATAATAATAATAATAATAATAATAGTAATAATAATAATAATAATAATAATAGTAATAATAATAATAATAATAATAATAATAATAATAATAATAGTAATAATAATAATAATAATAATAATAATAATAATAATAATAATATTCAGACAAATACATAACAAAAACACCAGGACTTACAAATATATATAACATACAGAAAATTGCACTACTGGGTACTGCACACATTCTACGCAAAACACTTTCAATACAGTAAACATAAGAGCACCACAGCAAACCACAGCACATACCCAAGGCGCACAGAGCTGCGCTCGGTAGTGAAGTGAAAGCACGTTATAAAAATAAAACTACTTAACAATAATAATAATAATAAAGTACATGGCTTTACCAAGGAAATAGAGTACATGGCTTTACCAAGGAAATAGATATGAAATTCGGATTAGAAAAATGTGCCAAAGCAACCCTGAAAAGAGGAAAATTAGTTAAAAGCAGCAATATAACACTAGATAAAGCCAATGAAATAAGAGAACTAGACGAAAGCCAACCATACAAATATTTAGGAGTCAATGAACTAGATAGGATACAACATACACAAATGAAAGAAAAAATAAAGAAAGAATACTATAAACGAGTCAGATCAATACTAGAAACAGAGCTCAATGCTAAAAACAAGATAATGGGTATCAACACTTTAGCTGTCCCAGTTATAAGCTACAGCTACAACATCCTTAACTGGACACTAAACGAACTATGTAAAATAGACAGGAAAACAAGAAAAATAATGACAGGATATAGGATGCATCACCCAAAATCTGACATAGAAAGGCTATATATACAACGCACCGAAGGTGGCAGGGGTTTTATACAGCTGGAAAACTATTATAAAATAACCACCATAGGACTGCAAAAATACCTACTCCAGAAGCAAGGAAAACTAATACAAATAGCCACAAAACACGAGCAAAACAAGAAACTGTTTTCAGTATTTAAGGAAGCTGACAAATACAAACAAGAAATCATACTACCTAACAAATACGAAGAAGAAGAAGAAGAAGAAGAAGAAGAAGAAGAAGAAGAAGAAGAAGAAGAAGAAGAAGAAGAAGAAGAAGAAGAAGAAGAAGAAGAAGAAGAAGAAGAAGAAGAAGAAACAACAAAAGCTATAAAACAAATGAAGTCCAAACTAAAACTAGAACAGCAACGGACAATGATAAAACGATGGCAAGAAAAGCCCCTACATGGTAATTACTGGGCTAAACTAAATGCAAAAGAAATAGATAGAGAAAAATCCCATCAATGGTTAAGAAGCTCAGGACTCAAAGCAGAGACTGAAGGATTTTTAATTGCTGCAGAAGACCAAAGCTTCCCCACCAGAAATTACCAAAAAAATATAATGAAAAGAAACATAACAAGTAACTGTAGAATATGTAGAGATGGATAAGAAACAATAAATCATATTATATCTGGCTGCCCAGCCCTGGCTAAGAAGGAATATATTCACAGACACGACAGAGCTGGGACCTATATACACTGGAAGCTATGCCAACACTATGGAATAACAACAGAAAAATGATGGTATAAATACACGCCAGAAAAGGTCACAGAAAACGAGAAAACAACCATACTCTGGGATATGCCAATACGCACAGATAGAGAAATTAAGGAAAATAGACCAGATATAGTTGTCAAAGTTCATAAAGAACAAAAATGCTTTCTAATTGATGTATCAATACCAGCAGATGACAACGTTTCTCTAAAAGAAATGGAAAAACTTTCAAAATACAAAGACCTGGAAATAGAGATAACTCGAATGTGGAATCTAAAAACAGAAACAAATCCTATCATAGTAGGTGCCTTAGGTATAATAAAAAAATATTCAGACAAATACATAACAAAAACACCAAGACTTTCAAATATATATAACATACAAAAAATTGCACTACTGGACACTGCACACATCCTACGCAAAACACTTTCAATACAGTAACCACAAGAGCACCACAGCAAACCACAGCACATACCCAAGGCGCACAGAGCTACGCTCGGTAGTGAAGTGAAAGCACGTTATAAAAATAAAACTACTGAACAACAACAACAACAATAATAATAATAATAATAATAATAATGGGAAGAAGAAAAAGAAGAAGTAGAAGAAGAAGAAGAAGAAGAAGAAGAAGAAGAAGAAGAAGAAGAAGAAGAAGAAGAAGAAGAAGAAGAAGAAGAAGAAGAAGAAGAAGTGAGCTCCACGCTGAATAACAACATGGACATGCTCTACCGGGATCTCCATACAAAAACAAATCTAATTTATTAACATCGGTGGAATGGGAAAAAGGAATCTGTGGAAGACTTGAAGGAAGCAGCATTTTAACGAAAATAATCACAAAAACACGAAATATTTCTGCCATACAAAATACAGTTTCTCCCATGCAACCGATGTCTCAGTGAAACGTGCAAAAAACACATGCAAAATCACCATCGGAAACTTTACAAACTATAAGATATAAGTGGAACAAAACAGTAAGTACGTAAATTGATTAATTACGCATACATTCGAATTCCTATACAATCATGTATACATATCATTACCCATTGGACTACACATACACCCCGATATTTACACAACTGCATGAAATTTAAAAGATACACATACACGCATATAAAAGCATGTGTTACAAACGAAGCAAAACAATAATAAAACAATTTTCTTCAAACTAACATAGAGTGAACAATTCATAAGTTTCAAGAGACGACAAAGAAACTATGCTCGGAGATAAATCTGTCAACAATAAAACAAAAGGCTGATACAGATATGTTTACCTTAAGAAGCTACGTTACAAGCGATGTTTTCATTCAGAGAACTCGGAGGTGGTGTTGTCTGAAAAAGTTAACCTTAAACTGACAGATCCGTCTCCTAATGTCAATGTCAAAGCTCATTATGCCTCGATATGACAAAACAAAATACATACCGGATCGACCTTCACCCAGGTCAACAAGGGCTACGCACCCTAGTGAGGAACCAGAACGGGTGCAAAAAATCATCTATTGGTTCAATTTTTTCCGAAACACAGGAGCTGGAAGTACCCCATATTCGACCAGATGGCCATCCACGCTCGTCATCAAATAAATAAAAGAAAATGAATGAAAAATGATCAAGGGAAGATAATAAAAATGTTCTTTCGGCCTTCTATCATGCCATGTATTTCTCCACTAATAAATCTAATACTGGACATACCTACCAAAACTGGAGGAAGAAGCACCTAGGAATAAGATCCTACATAGATAGTAACAAGATTGACAATGTCAGAAGAAACATTATGAAAACGAAATGTGTAATAAAAATATAAATCATCTCTTTTACATCGATGATTTAAAGCTCTTTGCAAAAAATGACCAACAACTATAGGGCTTACTAGTAATTGTGAAACAGTTCAGTGATGGCAAATACGCAAAATCTACCTTTATCAAATGAAAAATGATAGAAACGGCCAACGTTAATCTCGACCAGCAGAATGTCATGAAGGAGTTAGAACCAGCGGAGAGCTACAAGCACCAGCGGAGAACTACAAGAACCTGCGGAGAGCTAGGTGTATTTGAAGGTGATGGAATCAGACATTTAATGATGAGGGAAAGGATCAGAAAAGAATGTTATTGCAGGGTAAGTGCAATACTCAAGATAGAGATGAATACAAGAAAAAAGATCGAAGCGATCAATACTTTAGCCATACCGATCGTGACTTACAGTTCCAATATTATTAACTGGTCAGTTACTGAAATCTGTAATCTTGATAGAAAAATACGAAATATGTTGACAATACATAGAATGCACCACCTTAAGGCATATATAGAATGACTTTCCTTGCCAAGAAAAGAGGGTGGCTGTAGACTTTTACAACTGGAATGAACAATGAAAATTGCCACAATTGGTCTGAGCACCTACCTGAAAAACTCTGATGACTGTATGTTAAAACTTGTTTTGAAGCATGAAAACAAGAAAACATCATACTCAGTAAAAACAAACAAAAAAAAAAACAGGCAAAGTAATATATAAGTGAATTCCAACTCCAACAAATTTCAGAATTAGACGTATTGGAAACAAACACATAAAAAGTTAGGCGTATGAAAACCCGTACTTAAACTGATGCCTTATATATTCTTACTGATAATTGATAAGAAAAACTTCTCAATGGCAAATCCCCAGAGAGCTAATAATGCCGATGTTGACAAAGGCCTTAGCCATCAATGGTTAGTGTTTTCTGACTTAAAATCAGAGACAGCCCAAAATCAATGCCTACCTACAAGAAGCTACCAGGCCAACATCTTAAAGAACGGCAGAAGCCCGACATGTCGTGTATGTAAAGGAGAAAATGATACCATTGATCATGTTGTCTCCATGTGCAGTCTTCTTGTGCCTACAGAGTATCTCAACTGGCATGATAAATCAGCACAATATTTTCACTGGATAATTTGCAAAGATTTGGACCTGACCCATGATAAAAGTTGGGGGAACACAAACCACCGCCAGTGCTTGAAAATGACCATATCTCACTCCTTTGGAACTTCACCGTTCAAACTCACAGAAAGATGCTAATAGGCCAGACATTATATTAAAGAATTTCAGACTAAAATACCTCCTCCTCATCGATATGACTGTTACAATTGACATGAATATATCTGCCAAGACCTATCAAAATCTGAGCAATTATAAAGATTTTGAAGCAGAAATTGGCAAAATGTGGAACCGAAAGACTAAAACAATACCTGTTGTCATAGGTGCCCTAAGAATGATATCAAAAGAGAGGCTGATTGCTAACTAGCTCACATACCAGGAAATCCAAAAACGAAAGAAATTATGAAAAATAATGCGCATGGTACCTGCTCATATCCTGCGTAAATTATTGTCTATGGAATCTCCAAGATATTTTAATCCGTAAATAGTGTCAAAATACTTTTAAATATACATAACAGTAAACACCTTTCACTGTCATCTTAACATTAGTCTATCGTTTTACAATAAAATTACTTTTAAATCGAACATCCAATTTACTTATGACATTCCCTAGAACAATACTTAGTGAAAAATCATATATATATATGGCACTCTAGTGATATCACCAACTTGAACTTCCAACCCGTTGCCTCTTGAGGCTGATGTGAGCCAAGTACCCAGAAACCGGCCGGTCCCGCGATCCTGTCAGCTGCTGGGGAATAATAGTACGGGTTCGTTCTCACTGCTAGCAATGTATTGTATATAAAGGGTGCAGAGCTGGCACCGAAAATCAGCTAGCGGAGAATCTGCCTGGAGTTAAACTAGTAGTAATATTCAATTCATTTGTCACTTTGATGTGGCTACTCGCTCTACTGTTTAGTATACGTTACTACTATAGCTTTTCTTTAGATTTTATCACCAATATTAATAACACTGGGGAACAGTTTTGTGGAAAGAAATGTCATGCTTTTTACAATTAGTCCTACCTAATTTGATGGTGCTGGGTCCAGAAATGCCCTCAGAAACTTTCTATCACGTGAAATTTTTTGTTAAACAGGAATTCATTTTCTTAAAATAAAAAACTGTTAATTTTGCCATTAAATGCAATACTGATGTAAGAAACTAACACAAACCAAATAGTACTGTTTATTGTTTAACAGATACATTATACAAAATGTGTAATTACACATCTTAAAATTGATATTTCTGTCAAACTGGAATTTCAGCTACTCGAGGAAAGAACGTTCTCTTTGCTACTTAATGTGAGTAAATTGCATGATGACAGTCTCTTTGCAACTACCAGCAGTAGACAGCATCATATTGGTGTTCCATCTACCTTGATTTCTAGTCTCCATGTTCTCGATGTCTTGGCTGAACCTTTCTCTTTGCTCATCACTTATTGCCTTATGATTTTCAAGGAAGTAGTCCAGATGACAGTGCAGGAAATGCACATTTACGCTCATCTTGCAGTCTAGTGCTCGAAAAATGGATAACAGGGTCTGCGCAAGATCTTCATAATTTGATGGCTTCCTGTTTCCCAGTAAATCAGATACAACTGCAGTAAGAGCATCCCATGCTTCTTTTTCAATGCCAGACATGGTCTCCAAAAATAACTCGACCTACAATAGCCACTTAATATGTGGCCCATCAAACACACCAAACTTAATTTTCTCAGAAGACAAAACTCGAAACTTTTTCCTTAAGTATTTGAAGCATCCTAGTGTTTCAACACATGTGATGCACACTATATGGGATGCCCAGGCTTTGCTTTGTCACCCAATTTCATGCTAAAGTAAGGAAGTAAGGTAAGCTTTCTTCACAAAATTTTGTTTCTCTGCCTTATCCAGAAATAAGCAGAAGACATCGGGGCTGTTTTATACATTCTCTTCTCTGACAACTGGCCATATTTCTGAAATACAAAGCATATTCAAGCTAGTTGTCACTTGGAAAAGGCATTTTCAGAATAGTCAACAGTTATGAAGTCAGCAAATGCAGATTTGTGATGGCAAAGTTCCATAAAGAGCAGACATACCATGAAATTCTTTTTACAGTTCTTTGAGCATGCATGACGAAAAGTAATCTTGACCCATGTAACTTCACACTTAAAACATTAATTGCACATTCAAGATACCAGCTTCCATAAGAAACAGTTAAAAGTTCAACAAAGCATTTTGCATCTAGTTTGCAATGATAGTCATACTAAATTAAGCAAAGTGTAGGCATTTCTACGGACAAATGCCGTAAATATGAGACATGTATGGTGTCAAGGACCACAAAGTATGTTGTTTCATCCAATTGTTTAAAGGATATTTCTGTCATCAGCATGACACTTAAAACTGATTAGATCGAGAACAGTGTAAGTTACTCATATTTGATACTTTTTATTTACTGAAGATACTTAAATCATGACTTTTGTTTTCACTTTTGTAGTTGAATGTACTTTAAATGAAATTTTTTTTTCTGTAGTTTCAGCTCATAGATGTGGCCATGCTGATGCACCGCCGTTAAATTGAAAAACTATATTTTCAAAATTATTTCAAGCTCCATATATGGGTTCGAATTTCCTTAGAAATGGTGACAATATCAGAAATGTTGAAAAATGGACATTTGAGTTCATATGATGTCATTTGATTTCCTTGAGCAAAATTGATTACTCTTTTGATATCAACACTCCCGAATTAATAGGAAACATGTCTCCAATATCAGACAACAAAAACACTGTTCCCCAGTGTAATAATCCTTTTTTTTTACAATGGGCACTAATCCTGAAGTTTTATTGGAGAAGTTCCTCAATGCTGAACTGGTAATTGCCTGAATTGGTAATTATCTCAACTGCTAATTACCCAAACTAGTAATTATTTTATCGACTCTGAAAGGATAAAAAAAGTTAATATCGACAGCATTTGAACTCAGAACCTAGTGGACTGGAAGAAATGATACTACGCATACATTTGATCATAATTGATTATAACTTGCTGAAATAAGAAATACATTATAACGACTTAAGTATGGAATCAATAGGATGGGAAGAATAAAAATGTAAGTTATCACACCAGTAATCATAAGTGCATTAGGGACAGCAAAGGAAAACTGCAGCAAAATATAGAGAGAAAATCGAAATAGATTGTGAGATGGAGCTATTGCAAATAGTTTGCTTATTACGAACAGCTAAAATATTACGAGGGAAACTCGAGGACTGGATTGAAGAAAAAGAATGCAGAAGTAAGCGGTGGGGGTTCCTTCATAGCATAGACTAAGCTGGAAAGTGACAAAATTAAGCGTATTCTCTCTCTCTCTCTCTCTCTCTCTCTCTCTCTCTCTCTCTCTCTCTCTCTCTCTCTCTTTCTCTCTCTTTTGTCGTGGTGATGATAAAGGACAAAGTGAATAGATGCTCGTGTGGTGCTAGTTCAAAGGGCTTTGAACAGAATACATTGCTTCAATCATACAGAACGCGTCATCTTGAAGAAATAGTGGAGGGAACATCAGGAGGTGATTGCTTATGTTGAAGAAAGTAAAGCGTTTTGAGGAGAACTTTGGAACAAGCTAGTGAGACATAACGAAAGTGCAGAGCGGTTAACACAGGTGAAGAGACAAATAGTAATTAGAGCTTGCAAACGCAGATTGATTGGATTGAATGAAGTATGGTTGTATTATAAAAAAGTATGACATAATACTGCAAGTTGGATAAGTAAATCTATGAGTATGCTTGCAGTAATAGAAAATATGGAGAAAATAGTCAATAAACGTATGAAATACTGGAGTACTGATTTCACTGGAAGAAAAGTGATGAGCTTGATATTAAGGAAAGTCTAAATAACATATGAATTGGGAAAAGATAAATCATCTCCAATTCATTGGTGATATTTTGCTTCATGCGAAAAATGGGAAGCAGCAGGAATGTCTTGTACATTCTCTGCATTTTCTCAAACGATGTAGAAGTGAAATTCGGGATTGAAAAGTGCACCATATTGATAATGAAACACGACAAATTTGAAGGAAATAATGGAGTTGAAATGTCAAATGGGCAGACAATGAAATCATTTGAGAATGTAGAGTAGGATAGGTATTTGAGAGCACCAGAGCCAGATAACATAAGACACGAAAAGATGAAGGAAATTACGATAAAGAATTATAGAAAGAGACTGAGGAAAATATCACAATCGAAGTTGAATTCAAGAAATCATAGTGAAGCCCTAGAAACAGTACATACCGAATGAATGATGGGGCACTCGTAACAGACCGATAGTGAACGTAGGTGATTGAGCATTCCATTAAAATCAACAATTCGGTGGAAACTTAGAGAACTAACATTGTTCTATGTGAAAGGGAACAAATATCATGCACTGTTGTAGGAGTCAGCTGTGATTGTAAATGTACCATCAAAAGTCCAGTAAAAGGAGTACATTTATGATGTATTAATAGGGAACTTACAGAACTTGTACCCTGACTATAGACTGTCATTTGTACTTCTTTTTAAAAATTATATATATATATATATATATATATATATATATATATATATATATGTGTGTGTGTGTGTGTGTGTGTGTGTGTATATGTATATATGTATATATATATATATATATATATATATATATATATATATATATATATATATAACAGGTTGAGTAAAAAGTAAGCAACCTTTTGAACCATGAAGAACTTGTACCGAATTTTTGCAGGGTTGTAAATTATTTTGAAACATTTTTTGGCAATTGTCTCTGATTATACAGACACAGACTTGCCCAAATGCATCAACAAATTAACATTGATATTTTCCCATCGTTGTTACAATCATGGTCGACCGAGTTGATCGTTGGTGCGAAAGGTTAGTCAAAGTTGTATTTGTTATTAATTGTTGT